>NW_017099646.1:0-42475 GCF_001412225.1 Nicrophorus vespilloides
AAATATTTAGAAAATCTGCGACAGCAAAAGTCACTCTGTCCTCTGCAGAAATTCTATATTATTGTTGATGTAATCTTCCATATTCATTATAACTTTGAAAAGAAAGTAAAATCTTTGAAATGAATTTTCTTCTGAGAAGTTCTACGATGTTAACTGGAGAAATGTTGGCTGGTTAATGACGGTGCGTTACGTGGTCAGTCCTATTTATAGCAAGTGCTGTTGCTAGGGAGCTACGATTGGTCGACTAGCTCCCATAATGCATTGCATGCCCTCTCCTTTCCAACTGACTCAGCACCAACGGTTTTTGGCGGCTTCCTATTGTTCGTTGCACCACAGCAATAGTGGTGCATTATGGGAGCGTAACGGTTTTTCTTGCAACGTAAACATTTTGGCCAAAAATCAGGAAAACCAATGATTGATCGTTATTTTCTGGCGTAATTACTGCTTTGCTTCATCGATTTTCCGCTACTCTGATTTTCTTTTCCTTAATAATACTATTTTTGAATATATTAAAGAATCGCGGCCTCAATTCACCAATTTATTGTTTATATATTTTGAAAACTGCGACAGCAATAGTCACTCTGTCCTCTGCAGAAATTCTATATTATTGTTGATGTAATCTTCTGATTTCTTAGGCAATTATTATCGCTTCTTAGCGAAAAATGTCGTATTCGTTTATATATTTAGAAAATCTGCGACAGCAAAACTCACTCTGTCCTCTGCAGAAATTCTATATTATTGTTGATGTAATCTTCCATATTCATTATAACTTTGAATAGAAAGTAAAATCTTTAAAATGAATTTTCTTCTGAGAAGTTCTACGATGTTAACTGGAGAAATGTTGGCTGGTTAATGACGGTGCGCTACGTGGTCAGTCCTATTTATAGCAAGTGCTGTTGCTAGGGAGCTACGATTGGTCGACTAGCTCCCATAATGCATTGCATGCCCTCTCCTTTCCAACTGACTCAGCACCAACGGTTTTTGGCGGCTTCCTATTGGTCGTTGCACCACAGCAATAGTGGTGCATTATGGGAGCGTAACGGTTTTTCTTGCAACGTAAACATTTTGGCCAAAAATCAGGAAAACTAATGATTGATCGTTATTTTCTGGCGTAATTACATATTTGTCTCATCGATTTTCCGTTACTCTGATTTTCTTTTCCTTAATAATACCATTTTTGAATATATTAAAGAATCGCGGCCTCAATTACACCAATTCACGGCCTTTGTCTTTGGCAGGACATAATTGAGGGAATCCAAATAACCGCAAATCATTTTAAGGACAAATTGTTTAGTATTAATTATAATTTTGTCAATTAAAATTGAGTTTGTTTTAACATCTTCAAACCGGACAACCGAATTTAATTATGTTATACAAATACCGGTATAATTTTGATTAGAATTCATTGTTATCACTGCATATAAAAATCCGTGATGCAATTTCGTATGTGACAAAATTAGTTTTCGAAATACTCGTTTCAGCGTATTCAAGGAATTTATGTGGAAAGTTCCATGGAGCACAAAATCGAGTGCACGATTCACGAATAAAAATGAAAAGTAATAAATAAAGCTTTTAAACATTGCAACTTATATGCAGAAACGCGTCCACAAATTAACTACTTTTTTTGTTTTTAATTTCATAATCAACTGGAATATTTCGGTCATTAATAAAGATACAAATGTTTTAATTTTATTAATTTACATATTTTAAATAATGAATACATCGGTTAATAATTCATTTGCGCCGCCGCATCAAGAAATCAAAGTGCCAAAGTATATAATTTTCGCCCCTCAACCCACAAAAATACAATACTATTTTGTATTATTTGCTTTTTGGCGCAACTGTATTTGATGCGTCTGAGGCCGTCGTCCCCTCTGCACCCCCCTTGTAACGGTCCAATACGAATTCAAGGTTTCTTTACGCATCGTGGCTCCACATTAAGTGAAAGGACGATACGTAAATAAAGCAAGAAAAGTTAACGTTTACCAAGAATAATTTTTGAATTGTTGAGAGATTGTTGAACTTTGCAAATTAATATAATTGATCTAGTTGTTTATTAATTAATTAATAAAAATGTAATTTATATTTATATGACTGATTTTTTTCTAATATTAAAAATTAGCCATGATTTCATTTGTTGAAATCCCGAGAATTCCCGGGAATGGCTTTATCGGTTGTCTCGTGTCTCGAGCGTCCCCTCTACACCCCCCTTGCACCGGTCCTATACGCATTCAAGGTTTCTTTACGCATCGTCGCTCCACATTAAGTGAAAGGACGATACGTAAATAAAGCAAGCAAATTTAACGTTTACCAGGAAAGTTAACGTTTACCACGAATAATTATTGAAAGTTTGTTGCAAATTAATATAATTGATCTAGTTGATTATTAATTAATTAATTATTAAAAATGTAATTTATATTTTTTTATGACAGAATTTTTTGTCTGATTATTAAAAATTAGCCATGATTTCATTTGTTGAATTTCCGGGAATGATTTAAACAGTTGTCTCGTGCCTCGGGAATCAATAAAATGACGATGTTACATGAATATTATCGTAGCAAATTATCTAAATATAAATAATTTAAATTTGTTGTTTCACTTTTGTATTTTTTTTTACAAATATTCAATTATTTCGCGCGTAAATCACATGAATTGAAAATATATATTTGATCATATTTAGATCTATGATTTAATATTGATTTTTAAGTTTCTTTAAAACTGATTATTTCACTGACGCAAGAAAAACTCCTTCAAATTCTAATATTTGTTATATAGAAAAATAGAAATTTGTATAGTAATTATCTATTCGTGTTTCACGGTCGAAGATTAAACTTAACAGCAATTGTAGAAATTGCGAAAAATATACAAATTCATACATTCGTTTCTTTTTATTCTTATATGTAATAGTTTCATAACAAATTATGTCATATCTTTTATAAAAAAAAATTTAGATGACAATAAAATTTATAACAATAGTTACATAAATACAAAAAAAAAATGTCCAAAAATTGTTGCAAGAAATTGAAGAATCTAACTTATATTTTAAAGTATATGACAATTTTTTTCTTCTAATGAAGACATTAATAATTAGAATATATTCACTATAGTACGGTTTGAAAATTTGAATACAAACTAAATTTTAATTATACGATTTTACGGTTTTAAATAGTGCTGGATATTGCCGGAACCGTACTTTGCGAAATAATTTCAAGAAAAATTTAGTTTTACACACACAATAATTTTTACTTTCAAATTATTATATAATATATTAAGACAGACCTCCATTTCACCTATTTACATTATATTGATGATTTTTGTTTGTTGTAAACATTTATAGTTTCTCTCTATTACTTTTTATTCTATTTGTCGGCAACCTTAGTAAATTTATTTTTCCATTATAACTCCTGTGTTGAGTTAACTAACTGGACTTCCCCGAGGACAAAATACTGTGACAATAGGACGAAAATAATTTATTACGTAATTTATATTAAAAGTTTTCTACCGGTTACACTTTAAATAATAACAATGTTAGAGAGCATAGTTATTCCTTGAAATTTGGTTTTAAACTAATTTATCCTTAAAATTATGAATAATTTAATATAAACATATTTATTCAAACAGTCACTTTTAAACCAATAAAAAACAAAAACTAATTTATATAATCAGGACAAAATTTATAAAAATTGTCCAATTTTTTCTTCGTTGATTTACTTAGAAATGCATTTAGATAAATATAGGTAAATTTTTTATATTTCTTAAAAAAAACAATTGTTAATTTATCTTAAAATGTACTTGGAATGATGTAAATCTTTAACAAATGTCTTAGATTTGGAAACAAGACATTATACGTTGAAATTGAAAGTTTGCAGCTTGTGTAGACACTTTGTTCTGTGTACTTTTTGCGTTGTGTAACAATTTGTAATGGATGTTGGAAACAGGGGAATATTTGCGAAGTGCTTTTAAAGAGACGTTGTGGGTGAACTAGACTTCAGCGGTGCACTGAAAAGTAAATAATGTTTCAACGCATTGGCAGCACAGAGAGATGATTTAATAATCTTCAAAATCCATGCATCCACACGACCAACCGAATCTGTTCAAGTAACATTTACCAAACGATTTTACTAGTCTATACCGAACGATCGACGATCTACGACCTTCAAGTGTCCTACATGCAGAATTAATTCGACAGCTTTAAACTTACATCTAATACCCGAATAACCGAAGAAGATGCTAAGTACGAACACAACAATAAGCTATCAAATGTATGAATATTACAATCATTGTCTTATACAAAATTAAATCAAATATAGCATTACCTCGCATAGTGCGGATTAGCAATAGTACGGTATAAACATTTCAAATTATCTAATCATAGTAAAATAAAAATGCGAAGAAAACAATGTAAAATTACATAGATTAATCAATGGACAAAGTCAAAATGAACAAAACACAACGTTCCCATTAATTACTCATATTCCATTACTACAATCAATGAGTATTTACATATGTAATTGTTATGAAATTTGCAGCATGCAAGCATGTTATTAAAATTTGATAACATTTTCACATTAAAATCGAATAAAACATAAGTTATCATTAAAAAATCATCAACATGTAAATGTATTTTTTTATTGGAAATTAAAAATTACTATTTTTATTAGTGATCATAATAATAGTAATAGATGTGTAGATTCACTTTACGTACATAATTGTCGTATGCTAAGCGAATTTATGTCAATTTAATGGTGAGTTTCTATCAATTTATAATAAATGTATTCATTAATTATTATATTTTGCACAAACGTACTCCACGTTCATAGAAACGTACTTTTTTTTATCGAAAATACTTATAAGTATTTCAATTACATTAAAGTGTTGTTATAAAACGAGTTTTAAAAACAAATCAATATTAACGGATAGACTGATATAATTGTACGTTAATATGAATATGTGTACGTTTGTTAAAATTGATGTAAATAATCATGTGTATATTATCGATATTTATGAGTGTTAAGAATAAAACTTATAAAATCTCACTATTTATTAAACAAAAAATAATTCTCATGCACAACCATCTGAAAGACATCATTGTACGTTCGTATGAATATTTGTACGTTTGTTCACATTAGTGAACACTATCGAACGTATATTAATAGATGTACGTGAATAAGTTTCCTAACAAATAGAAATCCTGTGAAAATCCTTAAGGGATCGTCGTGACTCAGGGGAACAAGTGACCCTTGGATTCAACGCTTGTGATGATAGCTTTCTTTTGTCTGTAAGCCAGGTGTGGTCAGCTCGAAGAAGGCAGACGTGACTAATCGTCTTCCACGGACTTTTGATACTTCCAATACATAAACTCTATAAATTATAACAAAAAAAAAATGCAGAAATATACGCGATTACTAATAAACTGTACAATTTATACTTCCATTGTCCAATTTTTCTTCTTATGCAATTACAATTTTTAACAATGAAATGAAATAAATCTTTTCACTGATAAACAAATACTAAGAACTTTCGAATACTTTGCACTTAAATGAATTATTATGTATATTATTTTTGCATAACAACTTTAATATTGTTATGCAATTTGTATGGACTAAAATAATAAAAAAAAAAGTCACGCGTCCAAAAATACTATCGCGGTCCTTAAACATATAAAACTTTAGTACTAATATATAGTATTAATAGTATTAGAAAACAATAAATAATCTGTAGGTCAGAAAATTTCAACTTCTTTTTAATGGTTTTATTAACTAACAAATTATTTATGTAGTTCTAAGTTATATTTTCAGTTGTGTTTAAAGTCTGAAGTAGATTATCATTTTAATAAACACTGAATTATTTTTTCAGTTATATTTAAAACCATAAATAATAAACATTATGCGTTTTCCTGAAAAAAATGTATGTATTGGAAAAGTTACTGAAAGTCTGAAAATTTCTATTTTATTTATATATTTATATTAATTATTATATATTTATATTAACTTTCATCAAAACATACCTAAGTTATCCGAAGAAGCATTAACGTAATGGTAACCATAGTAAACCCAGATGAAGATGAATAAGAACATAGTGCCCATTGTCCGCACTTCCGACTCCCAACTCGTAATCAAGACTTAATTAGTATCGTTTACGCGGTTCCGAAGGTTTATCCCTTGGACATAGGACGCGCAACAGAAAGACCGGCAGAATGAGAGAAAAACAGTGGTTATACGGCCTCACCCCCACGGTGCGAGTCAACGCGAAAGTGCGCAACCACACGCTCCCTATTCTTCTATATATTTTTTTTTCTTGTGTTCTCTTCGTCCATTCATTATATCTGCCTGTTCTTTTACTTATCCTCTCTTTTTTCTTTCCGTTTTGTACCGTTCCTCTTCAATCCGCATTATCCCTAAATAATTAGGGTGCAACAGGACGGCACGCAATCAATAAGCAAATTGATCTTATATATGTTACTATAAAAGAACATAATCGGTAAATGTAAGTATAAATAGTTTTGTAAACTTATATGAACATTTACCGACGTCATTAGGTAAATGTATACATTTCCCGGATGTATACATTTACCGATTATGTACTTTAACATATACACGTCCCTAGGTCATCCCTTCAAAAGATAGGAAGGAAACAAGGCCTACGTTGAGGTTGGTCCTTTTCTATACGCGCATCCTTGTTTAGGATGTGCTGCCCTGCAGAAAGGGATAGATAGGATGGAAGTGGAACGAGCCGGCCACAATGCAACAATTTATGTAACCGGATTAAGTTATCTCGCTGTGCGGGATTATAATTTAAACTACAACACTATCTGCGTAGCTTGTGTCCGTATTAGCACTTCATCGATTCGTTCGATAATAATTATTATTATTGGAAGGACTTATCTCGCTTATGCAAATCAATATAAAGAGCCGAAATGAATTCAACTCTTCCAATTCTCTTCCTCGTTTTCTTCCTGATCCTTGAAAGGACGTACACTTCTGCTCCTCTACTCCACTCGGTATTAAAAAATTCCCCGTCGCTATTTTCATCCTAGATTAATTAAAGTTGCATTTCATTATGGATTTCTATATAAGCGATGAAAAGATAGGGATGGGACAGGCTTTCAAGGGAGTGTCCAATGCGTAATCATTTTGTGTATATATATGTATAATAATCCTTAATTAAAATATCTATATTTATAATGAGGAAGAATCAATATTCCCAATCCTTTCAACGTTCATTAGCCAGAATCGAACTATTCCTTTTTTGTCTTTTTTTCAAAATCGTAATTATGTAATGTGAACAGCAATTCAATTATATAACGAGTAAAAAAAAGTTGAGATCTTAGGTAACCGGCAAATGTAGAAATTGCAATTAGTATGCAATTAATTAGTAATTAGTATATTTTTATACCTAAAGATGCGGAATGCATAGTCCATTTATTTATAATTATCACAAATTTTATAAGTTTGTTCTAATTAGATCAAACGTGAAAATACAACTTTTTTTCCATTGTAGACCAATAAGAAATAACAGAAATGTTTCAATGAGTTTATTAGAATTGCTATAGTTTTGTATTCAATTTTTATAATTGACGTTCTAATTAATATGAGTGAACTGCGTATTTAAATACAGGTATTTTTTCATTCAACTAAAGTAATATGCACGGTATACATACATTGACTACAGTTCTCCAAAATATTATTAAAACACACACCTATTTCATTCATTTAGTTATAAACTAATATCTCGTCTAGTGCGGATTCGATTAGTCCGGATTCACAGTTTTGAAAAATTCAAACAAACTAAATTGTAATTGTTTCTTCCCTCTGTACAGTCTTCGATTAGTTCGGTTTCAAACAATGCACGGACCGGCACTGTGTTAGAATTACTTCGAAAATGAATGAATTTTTTTTCTACATTTTCAGCATTAATAATACAAAAACAATTAACTACTAAATACTAAAAATAAACAACGTTTTGCATTTTATAATTACTATACAATTTGTTTGCTTCGATAATTGGTCTAGTTTCAAACATTTTCTACCATTCATTAGTTATAAGTGTTACAAACCATTACTGTGAAACTTTTCAAATTATTAAATATTTGAAACAATTTTAAACACGGAATAATGGAAAAACCATTGAAATATAATGAAATTATATTTTTTTATGTCGTGTAATTTTATTCACAATCTGTTCATCAATGTGAACATTGAGTAAATTTAAGATCGCGGTTAAAATTAAATGGATAGTCTTTCCCAGTGGATAGTTACCATTATGATGATTTTAACATTAATAATTACTTTAATAAATATATATACTAAATCTAGTGGTTTGCAATGCTTCAGCCTGTTTGTGGTTTCACTGTTGTCGAAAAGGCCAATAGCCAGATCATTAATATGTGACTCCAGTCTATTTTCGTATCTACTACTAAATGTTGCTATTGTATCCTCGACCATATCTATATGAAGATCTTCATCTATTTGTTTATTCCTGATGAACCATGGAGCCCTAATAATATTTCTTATGCATTTTGATTGGAACCTTTGTATAATCTGTATGTTTGATTTACTGGTCGACCCCACAATTGGATACCATACGTCCATACTGGTTTCAGTATTACTTTATATATAAGTAATTTATTTTCTACTGATAATTCCGACCTTTTCCCTAGAAGCCAGTAGAATTTTCTAAACTTTATTTCTGGTTGCTCCCTCTTAGCCTAAATGTGATCTTTCCAGGTTACTCTTTTTTCTAGATGCATGCCTAGATATTTGACTTTTGTTGCTTTGGGTAGATCTTATCCATTAAGACTTACAGTTGGGCAGGTGTCTTTCTTTAGCGTGAATGTTATATGCACGGATTTCATTTCGTTAACTGCTATTCTCCATTTGTTAAGCCATTCTTGAAGCTTATCTAAATTTTCCTGTAGATATTCGGATGCTACTGCTGGATTGTCATCTGATGCCATGATTAATGTGTCATCAGCAAATGTTGCAATCGCAGTATTGTTAGTTTTAGGAATATCTGCCGAAATTATATTTTTTTTTAATTTTTCTGAAATTTTGCAAAATTATGTAATCATTAATTTAATGTTTAAAAATGAAGAAAACAACGAATGTTTTATAGTATTATATAACATTTTTGCAATTTACAATTTTCCCATTTCTTCAATTGAAAAATTAAAAAACGTTTTTCCCCTTCGTCAATTATAATTATTTAATTTAAGCAATATGCAGATAATTTCTTTTAAACATTTTTTATTTCATAATTTGCTGGAAAAAATGTTGATGAAAAATTATTCTATTAACAATTAAGATGTTTATTATAAATATAAAGAATCACCAGGTATATTATTTATTTAAAAAAAAAATAAACATAGATATGAATTGTAATTAGTACTCAATTTGTACATTTCTCTAATTGGTCTATTTTCAAACATTTTTCGTTCAATTCATTAGACTCAACTATTGTTTTTAACGTCATTATTATTGAATATTTTGCTACGAAACAATAACAAAATATCCATAAAATGTATAAAATTCTCTGACCTGAATGCATCTAATTTACGTTTATTTTATGTTTTTTGTCTTCTTTTACAAATATGATAAGTAATTCATTATTTCTATAATACAGAAATTAAGAAATCTTGTTTATTAAGTGAAAATATTTATAATCATCATAATTAAAAAATTACACTAATTTAAAAAAAAAATAAAGAAATTAATACAATTTATACAATTTATAATCATAACTATTGGATAATTTTACCAATTAATTAAAATAATAGAAAAATCTATTAATTGGAAAAATGTAGTTAACCTTGAAGTTGTTGACAGAGACAGCAAATATTAGGTTTTTTTTGTTTCGTTTCCTTAATTGGTCAAGTTTCAAACTGTCCGGTTTCCTGTCGTTAAGTTTAACACTCTTCCATAATGCATCATCTCCTGTGACTTAGACAGTTCTTCTTCCTGTTCTCTGCCTTTCTTTTTGCCTCTCATGTATTTTCACTAAAGTCCCCTTCAAAGTCGCTAAACATATTCAATACACGAGCCCTTTATGAACACAACTTTATTTGCCGCATGGATGGATTAAGTCGACCCGACCTTTCTTCTTTTCGTTTTTCTTTCGAGGACATTTTATTCCACAAATTATAATAAATCGCAAAATGAGCAGAAATTTGCAGCATTTTTTTTAATCAGATTAGTTATAGTAATAAAATTTATAAAATATTTGCATTTATAGTAAATAAATAATAAAGTAAATTGAACTTTTACTTGTAACTTTAAAAGGTATGAAGATATCTGTTGTTGTAAGATTAAATAGAGCACCTTGTGAATAAAAAAAATGTTGAGTGCGAACCTTTGAGGGCTTAGATGTTTGTCTTTGAGGAAGGGAATGGAGTGAAATATTTACGATTTCGGGTGTAGGCGGCAGCTGGTGGGGAAGTAAGAAGTAATCACGCAAATAGGGCGCAAGTCGTCGTCGTCGGCAGAGGCCGGAATGTCGTACGGCCCTTCATCATCGGCTTGGAATTACTTTACACATATTTCGCATAAGTGACGTTCATTGTGCTTCCAATTTACGACCACTCTGGTCCTGTTAGACACCGTTTCCATATTTCACGAAAGGCCATAGCATTGCATACTTTCAACGCCGTTTCAGAAGCAATAATCAAGTACAACCTCAAACCAGCGGATTCCCAGCGCGTTTAATAAGATCCGAGATTCCTTAATGAAGACGCCTTAATGAAAAACAAAACGAACCAAAATAAAAAATAAGCAAGCACCGAATCCGTGAGATCACGAAAGTCAAGTGTCGTGATTTCAGCATCTTACGATGGGCGCTATCTCGCGATCCGCACGAACTTCCACCTTTTATGTTTGTTAATTAATTAGTTTAATTACTTTCGGAATTCACAACCGGATCTTCTGCCGTCTTATCCGCTTTCTGGCGGGTGTCGTTTTGTGTACAATTTCACAGCTGCACGGAACAACCCTCTAGCGACATCAATTATCCAACATTTAGCTGCAGGTGTTATTTTTACTTATTTGGATTTATTTTTTTTACTACTGTTTCCCACTCCAATAATCATACACATTTGTTTAATGATTTGTTTTCGATTTGTCCATATAGTTTAATTTTTACTTATTTGTCTTTTATTACTTGTATCTGGCTAATGGATGTGCTGGACTATGTGTTTGGGTAATTTGTATTTACATGCTATCATCCAGTTAGTCGCAATGGGTATTCCCATCGATAAGGCGGACAATAAACAACTTTTCCTCCAGAATTTATTAGGGTGCTCGGTTTTAAAGTCAATTAGAGTAACGTCCCCGGCAAGAGACTACTCTCTTCCGCATCCGTCTCTAATTACACAACCGGTCCCGAGGAAAATGGAGCAGTTGCTCAATTCCTCGTTTCTGTGCAACTTTCTGCTCGCGCCGCCCCCGCCGGCCGCAAATTAAGCCAACTTTTCCCCGAGTTTGGGTGCATCAATCAATCAATCTACATCCTCAAGTCTTGTGGGAAGGGCAGTAGAAGTAGTAGGAGCAGGAGCAGGGCAGAGCAGACACAGAAGAACTCTCCGAGCTCAATCAATACGCGGATTTACATCCGCTCAGCGTCTTCCCTTTTTCGAGTTGCCTTATTTTCGTCCTCCTAATTCCCAATGAAATAAAGGGAATACAGTGTGCATAACGGACGATGCATAAATGATGAAGACACCGTCGAAGGCCTCTCCGCGATTTTATTCACATCACATTGCAAGACGGCGGGATTAAATATTTATTCGGAATTCCTTTTTCCCTCGACTGAATATATAAATTCCGAATGGACTGCTATTAATAAGACTACATTTTGGAATCGCGTGCGGCAGAGGCGGCGATGGTGAGTGAGTTGGTGGTGGTGGCGGGATTTCGCTTTTAATTCAATTCCGGCGCGAAAAAAGAAATACCGAAGTGGGAAGAATGGACGAGGGGAAAGAATAATAATGAAAGAAATGAGGAAAAAAAAATCGAAAATTCATTTAAGCCCCTTGAATACATTAGGGGAGCAAAGAATACAAATTATTGTAATTTACCAATTAAGTTTGCCAAAAGTTAAGACTGCGTTTGTGGTAATCTGCAATTTCTGCTAAGCGATTCTCTTCTAATTATAATTTTTTTTTTTTCTTCTTTTATTTTTATTTTTAATTATATTTTAGGGAATAAATGGAATATTTAGAAAAAAAAAAGCAAATGGAAACGAAAAGCAATGTGTTTCTTAGGATGGACCACCGACTTAATTTTGTTTTTTTTTATAGAATTTAAGCACAAGTACAATATTATGTCTTCTTTCTTATTTATTTTTTAAAAGACCAGTGTTTGGTTGACATTTCTTTATTATATTATAGGCTTTGATATGGATTTATAAGAATTATTACTTGTTATAACTGTTGTTCTAGAATTTGACAGGTCCAATTTAGGCGCCAAATTCAACTCGCTCCTATGATCTTTCATATTTAAACTTGAATTAATTTGAGATCTAATATTTGGAGACATTTAAAATATTTGTAGTCATGCACAGTTACTATTCCTATAATAATTATAAGTTGTCTAGAAACAAAAGCAACAATTATTTCAGATATATAGCGTACACTAAGGTCGTTCATATTAGTTCTTCAATATCAGCAGATTAATTGATATTTAATTGCGTTTCAATCTGAAAGTAATCAGAGAGTATTCAAATTAGCCAACAGAACAGTATAAAGATTCGACGACACTCGTGTCTGTTCTTATTATTTCCATCCATTAAATTACACTCATCCGATGGATCGCTTAATCATAACGGTGATTCCCGCACGAAGATTGATATGTTTACAGGAGCCGTACTCAGTTCTTATCTAACAGTCGAGGACGCATCAATCTATAAATACGCGACATTATCATAACTTTTAACGCTTCTGTTTTTGACATATCTTCGTGCAGATGTTGATATTCCAAATTGTAACAGTCCAAAGTCAAGTGTTATCGATGAAGTTTGATGACTAAGGGTCTATTCACCTGTGGATAAGTTATGAATACTATTGTTTTTTTTGCTATGCATATTTTCGGAATCCTGACACTAATTGTATCAATAAATATTGTATAGGCATGTTCGTGCTTTGATTCACAGTCCGGATTACTAATAGGTGCAAAGATTGGAAACATCAACAATTCGGAACAATAGGGAATTAAGCCGATAATTTCATATGAAGCTTTAACAAACGATGCACAGGTCCGTACTTAGTTTATTTATTTTTTCAATTTCTTATTTTTCGAATTTGAGTGCATCTTATGGTAATATATACATTTTTGAAATTATCTACTAATTAAGTGCGTTTTAAATGTAAAGTTGCTGAATTTGGACCATCTAAACATTTTATTTATATTTTTTTGTTAAATGTATTTAAAAAAAGTAAACATTGGTCCAATCAACTCAACTGTTTCTTTTTTCAGGATTAGCTTTATTTCATATTTCATGAGTAAAATTGGAACAGAAATATTTTTTGATTTGCATTTGTCCTTTTAGTATTCAATGCTTTTACGTCTTGTGGTAATTTGCACCACATTATTAAAACAAGTCGCGAGTGGTCCAACCCAGGCGTTGGTCCAAATTGAGAAACCATTATTAACCGGAAATTTCACCGGAAATCAACACGATTGTCTGGTTGCATAAAGCTATAACTTTATCATGAAAATTACTAGTTGCGGTCCTGGTGCGTGCGTTGGTATTATTTACAAATAGTATTGTTTTGTCGAAGGAAATGATTACAGGAAAAAATGATACATATATATGCATATGTGTGTATATCGGTTTTAGTCGAGAGGGGATTTCATAGTTGGTTCAGTAATTGAACGTGTAAGATCGGAGCGAAGGTTTTTCGTTCGCGATACATACTTATCAAAGTAAATTAGTTGCGAATGGTAACCAAGTTTAAAGAAAAGTTAGTTGATCGTCGAGAAACATTAGTAGTTTGTTAAGGTGATCGTATCCTTATCATCGTCGCTGTATCTGCTATTCTTGAGATGGAGAACTTGGAGGTCATAGACGTGGACACGATGCTCTGGCACGCCGGAGACTTCGGGCGCTTCCAATTCATTTTGATAATGCTCTTTAGTGTGATAAACGCTTTCTCTGCATTCCACTACTTCGGACAGACATTTATTAGTTTGGAGCCGGAACACAGGTGCATAGTGGAGAACAACGAGGGGATTGCAACGAGCTGCGGCGTATCCTTCGCCAACGGTACCGTGGAGCCTTGCTCGCAATGGGAGTATAACTCCAGTTATGGATACATCAGCCTGGTCCAAGAGGTAATATCACAATTGACTTTGTTACAAACGGAATTTACAGTCGATATTCTGAATTTATACATAAAACAGTAGCGAATTTTAAATGAGCAAATTTCCTTTCGACCTCCAATAACAGTGTTGTTCTTTTATTTTTGTCCATTTGCAAATATGGGAATTTATTAGCTGATATGATAAATACCTAGCATATTTGATAAGTATTTACTTGCTATTTGCCTTTAATTGCAAGCGTTCTCTGTAGGCACGCGAACCTGTGATATAATGATCATCTGAATGTTCTAGCTGGATTGGGTTTGCGGTGATTACTGGAAATCCTCGGTAGGTCAATCGGTGTTCTTTGGAGGCTCGCTGATCGGAAGCTTATTGCTTGGTATACTTGCTGATCGTATTGGACGCGTTCACGTCCTGGTTATTGCTAACTTGCTTGCATTCCTGGGAAACTTCTGCACGATCTTCGTGGAGGAAGCTGTCTCATACTCGATCATCAGATTCATCGCTGGATGCGCTTCTGATACAAACTTCGTGATGATGTACATGATTGGTAAATTTAAAGTATTAGTGGTACAAGGGATAGAAGTAATCATATTACATTCCCAGTAATGGAGTACCTCAGACCCAGCATGCGCACGATGGGTCTAAATTTGACGATCGGGATATTCTATTGCATTTCTTCCATATTGGTACCTTGGATTGCTGTACTCTGTGGCAATTGGCGAAACTTCCTCTTGGTCATCTCGATGCCTCACCTCGTTGTCGGCTTCTTCTACTTCTTGGTACCGGAGAGCGCACAATGGTTGATCAGCCGCGGGAAGTTTGCCGAAGCTATGAAGTGTTTCCAAAGAATAGCAAAAACCAACAAGAGACAGATTCCCGACAAAGCCATCCAAGGATTGAAGCTGTACGCAACTGAAAACATTAAAGAAGGCGCAAAGAATGAAAGCTTCTTTGGACTACTAAAAACTCCCAAGCTACGAAGGAAGACAATCATTCTCATATTCAAATCGTAATTCCAACCATTCTCTTTTTATTTCCATCAAGCTCATTTGACTTAAACTGCCTTAATTTTCAGAATGGTCCTGAATCTCTGTTACGATGCCATCGCCAGGAATGTGAACGGATTAGGCCTCTCGCCCTTCATAATATTCTCCGCAACCTCGGTGACGATACTTCCCGGCTGCTTGGTAATCTTGCTACTGCAAGATAGGATTGGAAGGAAGGCTTTAGCATCTAGTTCGCTTTTCCTGGGGGGAATTATAATCTCAATAGCTGGTATCATATTGGCTTCCTTCGATTCTCCAAGTCTCACGCTGATCTTAACTGTAATAGCGCGTCTTAACGTTGTCGTTGCTTACAACTCCGGAAGTCAATACGCGTTCGAGTTAATCCCCACCGTTGTAAGGGCCCAGGGGGTTTCCGTGGTTCATGTAGCCGGCTTCGCCGCGACTTTCTTCAGTCCGCAAATCCTCTACCTTTCGACCTTTTGGAAGCCGCTACCAGAGATTGTCCTTGGAATCCTTCTACTGATGTGCGCTGTATTATGCCTCTTCCTACCTGAGACGTTCAACAAGACGCTCCCTGTAACACTGCAAGACGGCGAGAACTTTGGCGAGAATGAGGACATGTTTAAGTATTGTTGTTGCTTCAAAAAAGATATAACCGAAAGCACTATCGTCTTAAACGAGGCTTAAAGGATGCTACTATTAGATGTTTACAGCTCATTTAAAGGCAATTAATTCAATAATCTTCTAGTCGCATCCATGTCTTCACATAATTCCTTAAACTATGTATATTTTTTCCATTTGATAATTATGAACAATTTTTATATTATTACAGAACGATAAAACTCTTGATATTAGTCTAAGATAATTCAATCTCAATATATATGAACCTCCTGTAATTTTATTTAATTATACATGATTATGTCTGTACATATTGTATTAGTAAAGCTTGAACAATTCCGGATTTCCGTGCCACAGTTCACAATATATATTTATCGAATTTTCTTGCATCAGTTATTAAATATATTAATTTAAATGATATGTCAATTTATACGAACATTTCTGAGATCAAATATTTAATTACCAATTCAATGTGTATCCTTTTATATTCTCTTCAGATTAAAGATGTCGCATAAGACGCAAAGATACCCATTGTCCTAAAATATCTATATCCTAAACTTCATTCTTCATAAATTTTGTTTAATCCATAATTTAATAAACAAAATCCTTATAGATTATCGTTACTGCAAAATGTACTCAAATCATAAATTTGCTAAAGTTTAAATTGTTTATAATTATGTAATGTATAGATGTTAAATTAAGTAGAATGTCAAATGCTATTGAACGAATGATATAGATTATTTTTAATATTTATATTATATATCATTGAATACATAATTTGTGTATGAATCTATTTGATGTTTTCAAATTTTAATAGTCAATATTTGTATCACTGGATTGATAATTTCTTCAATTTAGAATCAATTCATATTTTAGTGTTAGACAACCAACATTACTTATTCTTTTTAGTTATGATACTAATATGTTTGTACTAGAAGATTATTTCTGGCTTTTATAATGTTAAAATGTTTAAAATATTATTTGTTGAATACGTAAAAAATATTAAAAGTGAATAGGATTTTCGTAAAAATCGTTTTTTTCTTAATTACACGAAAATTACGTAACTTTTGTTGCATTTCATGATTGCGTAGGATGGACGCCACCCTTTATGGAACAAAAGCAATATGTTTCGATCGATACAAACAGAATAATTGGAGATGAATAATAAAGCAAAAAAATAAGCAAGTAACACTTGATATCCGAGATCTGATGGATAGTATTTAATGAAGAAAGCAGATAGAAAAACGCAAAAAAAAAACATGGGAATTATTAAATTAGTTATTAAACTTTGAAAAGATTATATTTCATTATTATATCTGATTGTTTGTATTTATATTTGTACAGTATATATTATCAATTACATAGCTCTTGATTATTAACCCATCTATGATGTTTGTGTTTTATTTATTTAACATATAATTAAAAAAGATAATGATAATGCATATTATTTTATTTTATCTGATTTTTTTTGCAGTTTTGTAATTATTTATATGAAGGTACCATTCTCATAATATATTTACTACAATGATTGATCGCAGAGATCGGCCGACCAATATTCAAAGAGCATCATTATTCCTATTGCATCAATTATAAAATTTGACTGAATCGATTCGTCAGGTGCTAAATAATATTGTTGTGCTATTTTTCATTAGGTTAAGTGATAGGTTCATTATTTGGATTGAAAATTAAATTAAAATGCTTGATTTTGATAATAATTAGCTCATTGTTGTAGGTTGTAGTTTTGTATTTAATTTGTGTATTTGATGGTTTAATTAGCACGAGTGGTAATCGATTAATTTAATAAACCTGAAGGTATTTCAGCAAATTGAAAAAAAATTAGTTAAACAAGTGGTTATATCATATATATTAGAAAATTTTAATTTACTTTTTAAAAACATAATTATTTGGCTTTCGTTTGCTATAAAATACGTTAGTTTTGGTCAATTAATAAGAAAGTTATTAGGCTTTAATGAGTTGGCGGTTTTCGCGAATAAAAACGCAAGTCGCCCCCCGAAAATGATTATAGAAAATGCCAGTAAATTGGGATTTGCACCAGGAGACCAGGAGTGCGAGGAAGTATCTGAGCTCCAAGCAAAGGTCCTTCCTGATTGGTTGTAATTTGAATTTTTGAATTTTACGTTTGTGTGAGTGAGCGAACTGTTATTGTTACAGCTGTTACGCTGACAGTTACTGATGCATGTTAAATTTAAAGGTATTTATTGGATTTCCAGTTTATTCTACATTGCTCTGAATGCAAACTTAATGAACAACATGCTCCATTGCTTCCTTCTTCTATTTCCTTGGATGGAAAACCTTTCTCTGAACTTCACATTTTACTTCGGGCAAGTACTAGTGGAACAGAATGCATTAATTGTTAATAGTCATAAAGTAAGTAGTCAAGAATCATTGATACTATTATTATTATTTTAGGTGGAGCTAATAGCAACATGCCCCAGAAAGTGGAAAGCATTCTTTACTAGCAGTTTTCATTTGCAAATAGTGGAAATCTTAACTGCTGAATGTAACCATAAATATTACTTCATTAAGAAGATGGATAACAACTATGAACCCTGTAGCACCCATGATTCTATTATTGCTTTCTACATGATCCTTAGAGACTGGATAACATATATAGAAAGAGAAGATGAATTGAAAATACTGGAATAACAAAAATGTTAATTTTCATCAAATTCCCAGAAAGAGATTAAAAGTATTTCATATAACTATCAATTTATATTTTCACTTATTTTAATCTCTGTATATTTTAGATCAACAATCTTGTAGAAGCAAGTGCTTACGAAAATACAGGCTATTTTCGAAAACGTTGCTTTGCAAACTTTCTAATACCAAAGTTTGATGATTAATTGTGACGAAGCTATGGCAGCTACAAACTTGTATTTATACTCATTTTAATCTGTCTATATTCAAGATCAACATTCATGTCCAAAACTCTTCTGAGAGTTGGTGTATATGAAAATACAGGCCATTTTTGAAAACGTTCTTTTCTAAACTATCAATACAAAGTTTGATAATTAATTATGACCAAACTATGGTAACTACAAGCCTGTATTTATATTCATTTTGCGTAAGGGCGTCACCCTTATCAAAATAAATATCAATCAACAAGCCTATTGGCATCTTCGTGCTGACGCGGAGTCGTCTGCTAAGAGCTGCAGAAATTGGAAAAAAAGTGATTAAGATTTACTTATAAATCGATTTTCGATAATAATTCGAAAACCAATAAACTTTTGTTGCATTTCAGAATTGCGTAAGATGGGCGCCACCCTTACGCACCTTTTTATGAAACAAAAGTTACGTAATATTCGTTACGTAACAAAATAACAATACAGATACTATAGTTTTTATTCAAATTTAAAATTCCAAGTTAGGCAACACATATTGCAAACATTATTCTTCAAGTTAAACATACCAATCGATAGTCATGTTTTTCGTTGATCTTTTATTATTCTAGCTATTTACATCATCTTATACTCAAATTTATCCTTGCAAAAGCTTCGTCCGCTGAGCTATTAAAATTGTGTCGATGGTGAAAATGCATCGTCTTCATTAATTTCAGGATAACCAAGCAAGGATAATTACATAATTCAAAAAGAAACGTAAACTGGAGACCGACGCCTTTCGAAACTGTGAAGGGTCCTGAAAATTCGCGCAATGTTGTTAAAATCGATAGACGTTTTCGATTTTCCTAAGTAACACGAAATTCTCTATATTATTACATAACCAGGAACGAGGAATCGTTGCGCAACTCATTATATAACAAACGTTGCAATGCGACGTGTTTTCAGTTTTTTTTCTTAATTACTTGAAATCCAATACATCTGTAAACGTCTTTAATTATCAAGAAAGGAAAATTAAGTTCAGTCTCGAGTTATATGCAGAAATTGCAACGAAATCATTTAATTTGTCATTTACTGGGATGTTATATATGTAATAATAATATAAATTTCTTGAATTAGTTTTAAAAATTATTTGGATCTTGTCTTTTAAATAAGTTTGATTTGTTCTATAGGCATTTGTACAAGTAAAATATTGATTAAATGCGTTTTAAGATTGACGATGGTCGTCCAAACCATAAACTTAGCATTAGGAATGAGAAATCGATTTTTAGAAGGCTGTTGCCTTTACTTAATGATGAGCTATACTATTAATATTAGAAACTTGATAAAAACTGTAGACAATTTTTTAAACGTTATATTGATGTATAGTTCTTAGCTTAAGTTCTTGTCTTATCTAAGCTTTGAAACAACAATTATAATAATAATGAATAAATATGTTTTTGCGAAAAAAAAGATAATTAAATATAATCGTCGAATTAATATTACCAATAGGGGTATAACGAAATGTATGAATTATCTTGCAGTGATGTGGTGGAGTTTGAAACACAAAACTAATATTAGACACATTAAATATGATCGACCAGAAGTTTTTCCCATTCAATGGATACACTAAAGACCTCCTGCTCAAGCCAGAGTCCGTAGTGCCTCTTGAAGTTATCGGAAAGCTCGTGCTGGTTACCAAGTACACTACTAAGACAGTTATCCACCGGTTCGAAATCCGCATCCTTCAGTTTATTTGTGTAACGGCGATTGTTAAACCTATCAACGGACGCACGGAGAGCGCACTCCTCAGCTTGGAAGTCCCAAGGCTTCGCATCTAAATCTGAAGAAAACCTTTGTTAAAAACGTAATTTTCTTATAGATTTATGAGTTAACCTACCGTTACCAAAGGCCCAATCGTCGTTAAGACGATGCCTGACTTTAGCGTAAATAGCGCTGATGGTTTTCATATTCGACTTCCTCCACTGTCGACCAAGGTATTTGGTTTGCATCTTCATCAGCTTCAGCACGTAAAGCTGAGTCATAGCATGTCGGACTTTCAAGGTGCACTTCAGTATAGGCGCGGACTTGAAGACAACCAACATCTGCAAATAGAAATTTAATAATCATGAGGAATTTAACAAATCTTCAAAGTCCTACCATAATACGAGAGTGTTTCCATTTGGTCAGCTTGTTTAGGATTCTGAGCAAATTTATACAAGAATATATATTTCGCCAAGAGTAAGAGGTGGAATCGCCAATCTCCAAACTATCCGCCGTCAGTTCCGGCTGATCACCTATCACGCAGGATGGAAAATCCAGTATAGGAATCCTGGAACATAATTGATTGATTACCAACATCCACATTAAGTGTTTTTGTTTTACTTACATGTTCTTCGCGCCAACGTAAGCCATGATATTTTGATTAAAGAATTTCAGTACTAATGGTATGCAATTAGCAAATACTAAATGTTGCGACATGAATTCGAATTGGTAAATGTGATTTAGCTTAAAATGTTTCAGTAGAAGAAGCAATATCGCGGAAACAGCCTTCACTATGATCTCCTTGTGCCTGTTTACATCAATTCCTAATTTCATCGATTGCAAAACTGTCATACTGCAAACAAAAACTATTTATTTTAAACAGTCACTGCACGTAACAAATCGGAATTGAGTTCAATCCGAACCACATCTTAAAAAAATGTTAAGTAAATCCAATAATATTGTGAGCATACTTTACCCAAATATACGTTAGTTAAGTCATGCTCTTGATTTACTTGAAGTAACTTCACCTGCCATTACCTACATTGAAGCTTGAGTAAACGTACATTAAATCCCTTTCCATCTCATTTTCTTCACCAATTCTGCCTATAGGAAGAACAAAATACTTTGATCATTTAATTCAAACACTATATCTTGAAGTCCCACGATATCTTTACAAAAATCTGATTGTTATCAAGATTGGTCAATCTTGGAATTGTTTTAGAAAAAAAAATCCATTATTTCCGTCATGGTGTCAGCAATAAAGCAATTACAGTAGACTTCAGTATAACGAAATAGTAAATAAATGAAGATATAATTAAGTTTTATGAAGATGAAGTCACCATTGTCTTTTAAGTTTTATCTTAAGGTACTAAGTTAACTTTTAATTATTGGCAGGAATATTATAAGAACTATATTCAATGACATTAAAGTAATAAATAGTTGAAAGCTCACAACATTTCTAAGTAGATTTACTAATAGAAATGTTAAATAAATATTCAATTCATAACGTAATTGAACTCTGTTCATAACGAAAACATTGGATAATTTCAGAGTTTTATACATTTGTACTTACGGCATTTCTTCTGGTAGAACGTCTGCCATGATGTTTATGGAATCTGTTTTAGCTTTAGAGGTAGGTGCGGCGGCGAGCAATATTTTTAAAAGTGCGATCATGTATTGAGGTAAGTTAGGCAGCATTGCTTGGTACAAAATCTCCGTCGGTGTCATTTCGATCTCATCCTCCTTCGTCGACAGAGGATTCCTGGCGATCTCTTCCTCCTTCAAAATCTGCAGCTCAGCTATAGAAGTATACATATGCTAAAAGAAATATTTGATATAGCTATAGTTAACGTGAAACATTGCTGCTATTCACATCTTTCAAGATCTGTACACCCTCGTGAATTGGTTGCGGTAGCCCAGCTAAGCTTTCACGGTCTCCTTGTAAATTGTATCCAACAAATTTCATTCTCGCGTTCTCCAGGAATAGATCAATATCTTTTTGTCGTACTTTCGGCTTCCAAGGTAAGCCCTTCGGTAAGGGCAAAGGTATCGGCGTCGGAGAGCTGGGCCTGTTTTGGAAGTTACTGAGCATTTGAGTATTATTTTCTCCGTTCTCCATTGGACGTCTCTCATCGTATGCTGTTAAATCTGTTCCTTCATCGCCGTTCTCACCCCCTAGCGCACCTTCCATTTCCATCCCCAACGATTCGTGATCATCCAAAGAGCTTTGTTTTATCAACCCCTAAAATATCAATGAATGAAGGATTGTTGATATTTGATTATTATTAATGAAATTACTCTACGAAACGGTCTGGTATTCCTTTTTTGATTTTGCGTATCTATTAAATCGGAGGCGCTTGCTGGAGGAGAAGAAGCCCTCATAGTCTTTGCTATGTCCATAGTGTCTTCATCCTGCGGAGGCAGATTAGCACGTTTCCTTCGCTCCGCTTTCAACTGCTTCAAAGTTTCCATCCCTCCTAACGATACCAGTATCAATTTCCAAAGCAACAAAAGTACTTTCTTCATTGGAAAATGTGGCGCAACACCACTACAAAACCTAGTAACCATCCCCAACAATTTCACGACCATCAGCTCATCTCCATTCGGATTTGCTATCTCGTTACAGAAAGCTTCAACTTGCATCTTATACTCAGACGAATCCAGCACTTTTTCATTTCTTATAACTTCTGTTATGGTGTAAAGCACTGATAATATAACACGTAAATCTTGAGAATCCGCTAAAGATACAGCCAGTTTACGCATTGCAACTCTTGCAGCAGCGCTATTTCTAAAAACAAATAAGTCACAATAAATAAAAACATTTATTAAAAGAAAACTACTCACTCAATTTCAATATTTAAAAGATCAGTGAATGCACTGAATACACCTAAATCATACAGTATCATGCAGTTCTTCCTTGCCCACTCCTGCTGCTCAGCGTCAGACTGCATTTCAGCCCAACATCCTTGTGCTATGTACAATATACATCTTGCTGCCCTCATCCGCAGAGGTTTACTACTAACTTCCAGCTGATCAAGCAGTTTCATGATAATAGATTTCTTCTGTGGAATTGATAATCTCTGCCAGCTGGGTAACAGCCCGTACTGTTCCATTTGATCTTCAAAAGCCTTGACATTGAGCTGAAGCTCAGGCTGCTCTGTGTAGCTATAAAGCTCTGCAATTTCGTTCGCATAGCTGTCTGTGTCATCATAAATAAAATCCAGGTCTGGAGAATCGCATCCGCCACCCTTGGAGAAAACAATAACAATGACTAATCTTGGTTTTGGTAGACATTGAAAGGTCAACGCTCATTGATTGAATACAATAAGTTACGTTTCTATACTATAATGATATGTTATGATTGTACTTACATCGGAATCGTGTCTTTGGCGTCGTATAAGTTCACGGAGCTTTGGTAAACTCCTTTTCCCGTTCCCATTAGCATCCATAACGTCAACCCCAGCATACTTCTTCTCCACCACTTCACTGCACTTCACAAGCAAATCATTAGACTCAGTGTTACCAATGGTTATCATTTTTCGTGCTTGTGGATTGTTTATGTTATAAAACAAGGAAAACTATAACTTTACTAATTAATACGATAACAGTAAAGGAGTAAAGAAGAGACTCTTTCTGCTTCCAGTTTTTACAAATGTTTATTAAAATTTGTATGAACCTTCATTATAGGCAAACTTATGTGCAAACATAAACTTTTCAAAAACAAAACATATTGAAAAAAATTCAAAATAAATATTTAAAAAATTAATATAGTATAAATATATATCACAAGACGCTAGTACTTCTTTCTTGATGAACGTCTTAATCAAGGTTCACTTAAGATCGCTTCAAGTTCTTCTGTGCTTAACTCAGTACCTTTCAATGCCTGTCCACTTTTGTCCTGATGATTAAAATAATTTGTAACAATAAGATTTGTCTAGAAACATTAGACCTACCTCTGGTGCGTAAAAATGCTTTTTGATCCATTTGTCGACCATCTCCATCCGCAATTTGTCTTTCGGAATAGTGTGTGGGCATGGTTCACTTAAGATCTCTTTAAATTCTTCTATGCTTAATTCAGTACCTTCTAATGTCTGTCGACTTTTGTCCTGATGATTAAAATAATTTGTAACAATAAGATTTGTCTAGAAACATTAGATCTACCTTTGTTGCGTCCAAAAGCTTTTTGGGCCATTTGTTGAGCAACTCCATCCGCAATTTATCTTTCGAAATAGTCAGTAGGCGTGGTCCTTTGCAATGATGCTTTTTTGGTTTATGATGGTACTTACAAAACCGCAAATGGCATCGTAGGCATAAACCATCCCACCTTACTTCACTTTTACAGGTTTTATACCAACAAGACCACTGCAATAGCCGCAAGTCCTGGTATATAGGAAGCATGCTGGTCATTGGCCGAAATCGAACCATTATTATTTCTAAAACTACAAAAGTAGATATATACACTGTAATAATTTGAAAATATGCAAAAACGCATATGGTAGATTTTAAATTAATTAGATACTAAACTATACTATATAAAAATGCTGCCACAGTAAATTTGTTTATTTAACTGAAAGAAAACAACTTTTTTTGCTATATATTTTTATTATAATATTACAACATCATAATTAATTTAAAACTTTTCAGTTCATTTTTAGGTTAGGTTGGTGATTTTCATAGTTGCTAAAACTTTTGTTTTTTATAAGTACATATTTGAAAATGCATACAATCCTACTAACAATAAGTATAGAAAGTACTTCTAATAACATTTACTAACTTACTGAAGATTTTGGCTAATTTTCGCTTGATTATTAAAAAAGTTATTTTCAATATTATTTCAGAAATTTGCGCGATTTATCGATCTTCGATAATCTGAGTATTGGTAGAAATTAATTAGTATAGTTATATATAACTTATCAATTGATTACACATATTAAAGAGAAGATACTTACAAGATAAAGTGGAGCAAAAGAAAATCAAAGGTTCTTAACAGCAATCACGTGACTCTGCGTTTCTAAATCACGTACAAAATGCATTTAGTTTTTGAAATTACCATTCATATAAACTGTGGTATACTTATGAATGAAGACCGTAGTTCCGTAGAAAAGTTTATAACATATTAAAAATAACTAATCATGAACAAGTTTCAAACAAACTTTTTAACTACAGATGAAAAAATTAAGTACATTGAGCTGAATACGGTCCTGACCCATATAAGATTTTTTCATTTGTTGTAACAAATTTATTAAGTAAATTTTGTGTATTTTTACAGATATTTTACAATAAAATTATTATATATATATATATTCAAAAGTTTTATTTTTTTAATAAGTAATCTTATAAGAAGTTAGTTTGGTTGCATAACACATTACATACAAATTGGTCTAATTCGTTCTTCATTCTTGAATATTTCAGAACATATTCATCTATATTTCTAATTGTTTTAGTATCAACTTATGTTTATTGTCCTTGGCTATATATTTGTATTCAACTTTCAGTGTTTTTTTTATAAGTACACACAGCAGTTTAATTTAAAAAGTTACTCCTTGTTGTCATCATTGATACTGATCCTGTCATAAGGTATGGTCATTCCAGAAGATTAATTAATTTCCCTGTTAATTTCAGCTAATATAATGATTAATTAAGAAATTTAAGCTTATCTTTGCAGGTGTCTTAGGTCTGTCTGACTTTGTTATCTAATTTAAAAAATCTGTTGATGCAACCTTTATGCTACTACGACTCCCCAAAAAAAAATTTCCGCGGTAATTATTGTTTTAATAGATTAAATAATATAGACACGTTTTATTTATTTGAAGATATTATGGTATAAAAATTAATTTATTTAAAAATTTTGGCGCCTCCCAGGTTGGAAACCGCTGCCTCAATGTAATATTCAACCGTGTCTTTATGATCTGCATGTATCTTGTACAGATTTTCTTATTCTACTTCCAAAAGTATAAAGACGCACTACAAGTTTACTTATCTTAGTATGATTAAACTAATAATACATGTACGATGAGCCAAAGTGTATAATTACAGTTTACATATTAAGGAACTTTGTGCTGGATACAGTCCTGTACTTGCTTAGGCAACAAGTTGATCTTTACTTATGTAGGAACTTGAGGATGACGGGAAATTTAAAAATTTGAAACTCAATAACATTAAACGTTTTATATTGATGATTTGTGTTTCATACAATTTAATCAGTCACTCATAAAGTGATTATAAGTTTCAGACTACAGATCTTAGATTTGATGATCTAATAAAATGAGTATTTTTCTATATATTAGACACTTATATCCTCTTTATAAGGAATATCCTACTCTATGCAGAACAATATTAACATATACATTTTATGTTTATTGTGCAGATCCATTGATATACATTCATTGTACATTAATAGGTGGTTCTGATGTGTAATGACATTCATTCTACTAATCGAAGACATGAAGATGCTTCACATTTAATTGCATTTCATGTAAGGATTATTAAGCAGTGCTTCGACTGTATGGAAGGTGTAACGATGTGTAGGTGTGTTTAATGTAGGTATTGTGTGTGTAGTTTTTTTTTTTTTCGTAGGTTTATTATGACGACAGTCTAATTACAGTACAATATCTACAGTTCAAAACGGCAACAGATTTCTAAATGCTTCATGTTGCTTGAGCTCTATGTTGTATATGAATATCCATCTAAAAAACTATCGGTATTTACATAACAAATTGAAACATTGATATAATATGATATAACATTTTTTTTCTACCCCATCACCTAAATGTCTAATAAAATATACAGTATGACTTTATACACTCACATATATTTATATATATATAACATTGAATTTATTAAAATGAATAACAATGATATGTACCCGAAATAAGTGAATCCACAGTGGGCGTAGTTATTATTATTAGTATTCTTTCTGTTTTTAACATATATATTTTTTTTTCCTTAGCTATATCATTAGGTTACTTTCAATACTTTTCATTTAGTAACTTTTTTTCAACAGGTGAAACTCTGTGGTGCAAAGTTTCATGTATTCATTAATATTTTCATTTATTTACTTACTAACTAGTAAAACTAAGGCCACTTTTAAAATACAATAGTATTCTAAAATTACCCCAAATGTTGGTAAAAAGTTGCGTTCTTCGTCTTATTTTCTTTGTTTAGTTTTCTTCGGTTTTCTCCAAAATAGACATTCCGAAAGTAAATAGTGTATATAACATTAAAAGCTACCAAGCGTTGACATTAAAATCGTTTAAATCATTACATGTATAAGGAATAGCAAATTCGATAGTTATGAGTTTTTTTGTTTGTTGTTGTTGTTAGTGTGCGTAAAAAAATGAACGAACGTGAACACTGGTTAAGGCTAGGTATCATTCATGGTATAAAGAGCTTGAACGGAATGTAAGAACGGCCTTGAACCCATTTTCTTGTTTCATTTACGTGTAATTGAATTCAAACGATTCTAACAACAAAACGTTAGGATGATACGGATGACTCGAAACTTAACAGGTTTTGGGTTTGTTGCTTGTTTGTTACCTCTATAATACCGCGGGTTTGTTTGTTTTATCTCTCGTTTCCACTTTCATCGTTAGGCCTAATTAACTAAAACTTAATCTGATGGACAAGTGAGGTAATAATGAGCTCTATATATCACAATGTAACCGTCACTTGTAAAAAAAAATATTTCCAAGAGTTATTATTTAAACACACTGAGCTACAAATGGAAGGCTCGTCAGGATAATGGACGCATTTAAAGAATGATCTTAAATGCATCTGCTATCCTTAGACACTAAGATTATTTAGACTACTGCTTATTCAGATGCATTTACGATGATTGTCTTGCCCTTGGGGTCGTCGAATCTATCCATAGTCTTGATGTCCATCATCATGACCAAACCGGCAGTAAGGATTAGGACCAAGATGAAGCTGATGAATAGTCCTGACCAAATTGGAGCAGACGTGAAGCCGATGCAGTCGTAGGAATCTGAGAATCTGGATACATTCTTCGTAGGTCCGAATTGCATCTAAACATAAACATTATTAAAGCGATCTGAAATATCTTTCACAATATCAGAGTTTAAAATCTATATCTTTCAGCATATCCAAGGTTACAAATCTATAATTTATCGAGGTAGAAGTATTAATAGACAAATAAAGTTTTCAATTAGTCGCGTATTGCATTAGTAATCAGTTTAAAAGGTACGTGATTAAAATAAATATAATACTTTACAAATGACCTACTTATGGTTCTCATCCACACAAGTCTCTAGTTAAATCAATACCAAGAAAACATTGTATATAATCCAATATTCTAAACTGACTAAATAATTGTTGAATTAACAAAAACATAATAATTTTACGTTGCAGATTTAGTTAATGTATTTTTAATTACTTAATCAATGTTTCTTTCTGAAATATTTGTATTACCTCATTAATAATCCTATGCTGTTACGTTACGTAATTGATTTAAGGGTATTCAGGATTAAGGTATTTTGTTTTATGATTTTATAGAACGTTATTTAAATATTACTTTTTATAGGATTCTTTGCATAAATTTATATTGTTTTACCTGCAATCCCAAGAAATCTATGCGCATGTCTTTCATAGAGATGGAGTAGTTATGGCAATGGTAGGAGAATTTCATTGGGGCGAAGGTCTTGTTGATCTTGTAAAATTCGTTGTTGTACTGAAGTTCGATAAAGTGCCAGTATCCATAAGATTGGTTATAAATGGTAAATCTGTGAAGATTGATAGATTTTGATAGTTTTTGGAGATCAGTTATGTCATTTTGTACTTACCGCAGTTCTGGGATGGTTAAATTGGTGGTCATTGTTACAAAACTAAAGGTCTCATTTTGGCTATAGGCAATATCAGATTCCTTAAGTTTGAAAGGTTCACTAGAATGAGATGAATTATATGTAAAGCAGCACATAATAATTTGAAAGTATATTACATTTTATCGCCTTTTACCAAGTTCCCCGATCCTAAATACATCAAAAAGAAATCTCCTTTAGCAAAACTTCTGTGTTCTTCCTTTTCCGTATCATCAGCCAAAATGTGACGACTTTGGCGTTGGCTTTTTGCTTGTTCTGGTACAACCTAAGAAGTTAGACACAGTCATATGATTATAATGTACTATTACATAAATAATTGTATTACCCATGAGGAATGGAGGCCAGTCAAGATAGCCAGAACATGCTTGTGCTGTTTAAGGATTTTGGAATACAATTCAACAATTGTGGCATCTACAAATGATTTAATTTAAATATGTTCTTAAATATCTACTAAAAAATTTACCATGTCTTCTAAGCATATCAATCCTATCCTCATCGTCTTTAGCATCATTTAAGTTAACAATTAGGACCCTAGACTCAGGCAATTCATTGTTCAAAATTTCGTTGATCGATACTACAGTGACATCCTTAGTTAGCAAGTCTTTAACTGTTTCAACAGGGTTCTCAACCAAGGGCATGTAGCTCACTTGCACAGTGGAACTGATTTTGGCTACATTTTGGAATGTTTTCTTGTCTTGAACAACAAAATCTTCTGGGCTCAGATTTGGCTCTGCGAAAACCACAATCTGAGGGTTGCTCTTTTCGACTTTTTCCAATAAGATTTCTTTGAATGTGCCCTCATTCACATGACCAATAGCCGGAACAATTTCATTTGATCTAGAAGCAAGACAGAATGTTGTACCAATTATGTTTTACAACATCACAAATGAGAATCATGTGATTAGTATATGAGTGAGTAGTTGCATTAAGGGTAGGTGTGGTTAAACAAATTGTTAGTAAAAGTTCACTTACTTTGTGGTTTCCCATAGATAGACAGGTACCAATTCTGTGCAAATACCAGCCCCAAGGAACTGGAACACAGAAATTGCCAGAAACAAATATGATAACCGGCTGGAGCCCATATTGATTGCAGTACTGAACGATTAATAACGAGATCACAAGAACTGGTCGAGGATCACGTGAAAATTAGATATATGGGTTTGACAATCATATGTTTGTGGTGGTAGGGTGGTGGTTTCGAGCGCCATCTATGGTATAATACCAAGCTGAAAACCTTCCATGATACCTACATCAGATTTTGATGGGATGGTACTTGGGGAATTGGAACTGAGGTGGCGCTACAAGCACCGATCTAAGATTCAAATTAAAACTTGAAAATTTAAACTTTTTTTTGTACGTTTAATTTAATTATCTACATATAATATACACATCATTGATGCTCAAAGGTTATACATACATAGTAATAATTATTATAATATTTTTTTTTATTATTTTTTGTTTGTTTACTTCATATATATATAATACAATATTAAAATTTAAAACTGCTATACAACATAAATATTAAATTTATAGTACATATTTCATCTTACATAGATAAATTATAAATAATAAACCAACAACATTTTTTTTAGAGAGATAGATAGAGATAAAACTTAAAATGAAAACAAATCAAATAAAACAACGGGAGGGCAAATGCAGAAAATGTGGGGAGGAGGCGGTTTTATAATCATTAAAATTAATGTTTGGGACAACGTTTTAGGAACAGCACACCAATATGAGTTTTCTTCTTTTAAATATTGAATAATGCAAATGTTACATACATACATATATGTTTTTTTTTCTTATTTTTTTTTGAGAGAGAAGAGAAAAGTGTTATGCTATTACGTCTCTAGACTACAATATAGGTGCAAATATAAGTACGGTGTGCGAAATATTATTTTTCGTTTTGTATTACACAATGACATTACTCTAGTCAGCAACAGATAAAAACAAAGTAGCTTATGATGAGTTTAAAGTTCTTGAAATCGGAGGAGGATTTACATGAAGATCCGGCGAAGATCTGTTGGGGACGTTATCATGCTGCATTGGGGGCAAACCTTTTTGCTACCCTGAAATCAAATAAAAACATTGAATTAGTTAATCAATCTGGAAGGTGTGTTATGGTAGCGGTAATACCAGAGTGTGGAGCCAGCATTCCTCGCAATGCACATGCCAGCAGACGGTGGATATAACGGGCTTTTTATAATGTTCCTATAAGAGATTATATTGGTTACGTATTGAAGCTATTGGTTGGTGGTAGGAAGTTCTTACTAGACATATTAAACATTTGTAGTCTTCCGGGTCCGTGGTGGTGGCCATCTCTCCGTTGCCTTCGGCTTCCAACTGACGTATGCGATTCCTAAGCTCTTCAATCATCTGAGCTCTGCTGCTAGGTTCCGCATCCGATGTGCTTACATTACTATCACATTGTTGCCCGTGGCTTTCGAGCTTCACCTCGACATCTCCGCTCGAATTCACCGTCGCCACTTGAGATTGCACACCCTCGCTATCCTCCTTCTTGTCTTCATTCAGCTTTATCACCACGTCGGATTCGGTGTACTGTGTAGGTCCAAATGTGGACTCCTCCGGTTCATCCCCGTCCACGATGACATCGTCCCCCTCGCCGTCCACATCAGCGCTCAATCTGCCCGTGCTACTTGGCGTCGCCCCTAAACGAAACCACCCTTCATACAAAAAACACGAAATTTAAATTTAAAATCGCTCAAACTCACCAGCTATTAGGGAGTTCGTCCTCCGGCGTTGCCCTTCCGCCCATTCCTCGAACTCGGAATCGCCCTCGACATCAACGGTCTCATCCTCATCGTGGCCCACATTCTGAAAGGTTATTAATCAAATTCCGTTCCGTTCGAGATCTTCGTTATTTACCTTTCTGAGACACTGCTGGGCATGCATATTCATCTCCTCTGGAGTTCGGTGCACGCGGTCGATGCAAATCAGACAATCGTCCGTCTTCCGTTTGCGGATCTTGATCCTCAATCTGCCCTGTCTGTTCGTTTTTATTCTTTGGAACGTCTGAATCATATCCGTGCATTAGAAATAGATCTAGGTTGTACAAACAAATCGAAGTCTTACCTCCCAACGGCCCTCAGGACCGCTATCGCCAGGAAGCGCTGGTGGCCTGCCTGGTTCATGAGCCCTCTTCCTTCCAGCCGCTATACCAGTTCCATTCAGCTTGTACAGTCTCTCCAATTCGTGCATGAAGTGCGTCTCCAGATCACCTGGTGGGATTGTAAGACCACACACCGGACAGCTTGATGGATCCCGTTTCTTTTTATTAACTGCAATGTCTATAATGCTTGAATTTTTTCTACTTGTACACACATATATTTTATAAAATTATCCCATTATCCCCATTATATTAATATTCCAATTTATACAAATAATCCAATCCAATCCAAATAAACTAATCAGTAGAAATACAAAAATTGACAAATTTTCAGAATTTCTATAAATAATTTTGATAATTATTAAGAAACTTTTTTTTGAGAAGAGATTTGTTGTAGGTCTTTCGTTCTTCTAACATAGAAGCTTATTATTTCCCAAGAGTGTGGCAACCCGTCATCTAAAATACCAATAAGGGTGTACCCGTTTGACATTTTAATGTTCCTTAATAAAACTCATAAAGTTGGCAAGTTGAAATGTTGCGGTCCGCCAGATTGACGTCGCAATTATTAATAGTTTTGATTGGCTGCGGCAGGGGGTGAGTAACCCCCGCCAAAGAAGCGAAGTTTCGGGGGGCGGCGGCAACGGTCGAGGGGGAAGGAAGGGGGCGCAACGGCCGCTGCGGCAATATCCGTGAAATATGAACCATTTCGGCGTGTGCAATCGTTTAAAACAATGATTTGATAGAGGGAGGGCGCATATTAATTTAATTGAGGCATTTTGCGGTAATGGCGTTTACTCTGGAATGTGGATATGAATATACGCGAGTTAGTCGCGCATTTAATGGTCTCGTTTGTATGGGTATGCATGTATTTGTATACATGTACTCGCATTTGTATGCGAGCGTGTGTGTGTGTATGCGAGAGCAACGCCGGCAGTAAAAGGGGGATTTATTCAATTTTAATCGTTTATTGTTATTTCACCGGTTATGTATTACATGTGTCCGGGGACACGTGAATCGAGTGTAAAAAGAGTAATTAAATTAATTACGTGCATTATGCCGAGCGGTATTAATATTTCGACCGGCGCCCCATCGTTTTTTTGCAGTACGTGTGCGCTGCACTCGTGAGGGGCGCGCTCCATATAAATGAGGGTAACTAATTGGAGCAACAAAAAACGATTTTATTTTTAATTTTCCCGTCTTCTTTGATTGCTTCCACCTCCCGGATTTCATTCTTCGCCTGGATGTTGAGATTCGCGGGGATAGTTAATGGAGTGGTTAGGCGGAAAAATATATCAGTTTCATCTGTTGTGATCCCGTTGAAGGCTGTGAAATATATTAGCATTTGTCATGTTAATAGTCGCGGGGGGTTGGAGGCGGCGGCCAGGATTGGCGGATTTGTTTAGCGCCCGATAGCGGGGCCCGCATGCTATACATATACCCACCATGCTATTGCTATGCCCATGCGATACCACTGATCCGTTCCGCACCTGCGGGCCCGAACGATCCATCAGCAGCCGCCGTCCGGACATCATTCATGGGATTAGCCGAGCTAACCTTGTTAATTGCCAGTGCCCCCCTTGTATCTCTGCGCGCGTGTATGTGTGCCCCCCTCTCGAAACGTAAATCAGCACCGGCTAAAAGGGGGATGAAACGGGCTTAAGTCATCAAGCCCAACTCGAAATTTACACCGACAAAATATGCGACCCCCGTTTTAAGACACCAAATAATCCTTCGCGTGCATTTCACAATTTGCGAATCGATTTCCCCTCCAGGGCTTAGGTTACCCTAGGTGAGGAGAGTAGACACTTGTCTCGGTATTGAAAAGTTTTGCAGGCGATGAAGAAGCCGTTTTATTAAAACGGCCAAGTCTTTTTCGGAGGGTCGGATCTTCAAGAATTAGAAGATCCCGAATGTGCTGATGGGCCACTCAGTGTTTATACCAGATTTAATTAATTAATTTGGCCCGCCCCGGCGACGAGCCCTTTTAACTAATCTTACAGAACAGTTATTACTTTGTAAGTATAATAAGTGTTACACTACTTGACAATTTCAGAATTAATATCTTCATAAAATGCGCCCCGCCGCGCGCGCGTCTCCAAACCCTACATCATTTAAGCCCCTTATGAAAACCACCGCGTTATTACCTATTTTCTCCGAAAACGAGAAAAACATACCATAAATATATATATACACACAATCACACACACACATATATATATATGTGTTTGGAGCGTCGTTATTAGTTTAGGGTTATGCGGACGCGATTCCCTTTAAGGACTGCGGCTACTGAATGAAACACTTGTAAATCCCATATGCCGTTCCCTAGATTACCTAATCTGGAAATGCCAAAATTGTAATTTTACATGCACCATATGTCGCGCTCTGTTTGCATACAAATTCATTATTGACATCAACACTATAATATACACTCTTTTGTGCTTTCGCACCTCTTTCCAAACACGACCCCGCAATGCGTTTCATATTATACACATAACAAAGGAAAATGTACTTGGCATTATCCAACTACCGTTTGCATAACACGAACTACATTTATTCGTTTATCAGGCTTAAAGTGTATAGCAATTCTCTATTCGTGTTCTAAAACCTTTTTTTATAATATATTTCGGTATATTTCGTAAATAAATTATATAACCCTATGCAAATTATTTCAGCAGATTCTCAACAATTATGAGTAAATTTGTTCTGAAATAGAAATAGAAATTGATAGGTTTTGTAATATTGTTGTTCTTAAACTTTGTTTTATAATAATTTTATTTCTATTTCTAAAATTCCTACAAAGATCTTGTCTTTTAATTTAGTTATTTAAATTTTACTAAAATTATATAATAGAAAAAAAAACTAGATATTTAGTAATTTACCCATAATTTGTTATTACGTAACATTTATTTTATAAATAATATAAAATCATCTGTTGGTACTTGTGTCTCTTTTTTTTTACTTCTAATATCTTGTAAATATTACAAAGTATGATTTCTAGTATATCAGTTTTATCCATATTCTTCTAAAACAAATTGTAAATAAAATTTGACGCTATATTTTTTTTATCAAATTACTTTAATGATTCTTGATTGTTTATAAAGAATATGAAAAACAAGATTATGTAGATGATAAAAACTATAATCATGATTTCATTACAAAATGCGTTTCGTTTTCGCAAAATTTATCATGTTGACCTGGAAATAACATCATAACCATTATGAATATCTTAATCGTCGGCTTGGAATAATTTCAAAAGATTCCCATCTCTTAGGCAGTTTCATAACCGTGAAATATATATATATATACACATTTTTGTTAGATTGGCGAGATCTGATGCACCCTATGCCATCGTCACCATCATCCCCCCATTCCTCCTTCAGATGGTGGTGGGGTGCCTACTATGAAATCTTAATTAAATTGAAAGGGGTGATGCCGTCTTTTCGAGGGTCGCTTAAATTCAAGAAACTTATTTTATTATTTCTGAACACATCTTTTATGTTACGACTCCTCATTTCCATTGTCTTCCGTGTTCTCTTTTTTTTTCGCTCCTCCCAAAACTGGAACTTCTCTTAGATACACGTGTTACTACTAAATCTTTGTCAAACAAAAAAGAAGAAGAGATACAACTGCGCAATTTTATTGTGTTGAAAACATCAAACAATAAAAATAACTAAAAATATATTAGTTGTAACAATAGAGCACAATTAGTAACAAACAAATGAGTAGAAACTGTTGAAAATTTTATTTAACAAAACATTTTTTTTTTCTTAACATAGTTGTATAATTTGTATACAACACAAAGTGTTGAAATAATAAAATGGAGGCTACTTTTAATGAGTAATAAATATGTATATAAAAATGTTAAAGCCATATAAAAAAGTACGGGTTTTATTTTTCGAAAGGCCATTTTGCACGCAACGATTTCTCCTTGTAATTAACTGCACTTTCCGACAACAGTGATAATTTTTTTTTGCACTGTTGCAATTGAATCGTGAATGCTATGAATAGTTACATTCATTAGAAGCACGATGTATATAAATTCGAAAAACATTTCAATAAATTACAAATTTAATTAACACTTCTTAATTATTAGTTTTATTTAAAAATAAATGTTTTCTAGGTACAAATTACACATTAAGATTAAGTAGAGAAATACTTCGATGAGTGCGGGTTCTTGACAAAAATTTAAAAAAAATCCAGTGTCAAATTTCTTTTTGTGCAAGTCCGGTTTCAAACAGTCTGGTATATTGGCAGAATTCGTACTATGCGAGGTTTTGCCATTTTTTGTACAAGACAAACTCATTTTATATAAATTAATCATAAACTGTACCAAATTACAATTTTATGGGTATTTCCATTTAAATAAATTACAAATTTACTTAACACTTCTTAATTATTAGTTTTATTTAAAAAAAAATGTTTTATAGGTGACAAAATTTAAAAAAAATCCAGCGTCAAATTTCTTTTTGTGCAAGTTTATTTTTATTTAGTCTTCGATTAGTCCGGTTTCAAACAGTCTGGTATATTAGCAGAATTCGCACTATGCGAGGTTTTGCCATTTTTTGTACAAGACAAACTCATTTTATATAAATTAATCATAAACTGTACCAAATTACAATTTTATGGGTATTTCCATTTTTTTTGTAGACGCAAGTTTAATTATATTTATTGATGTTGCTGGTTAATTGATGTTATGTAAAAAATTCGATGTATATATTTTGGTCAATTTAAACGGAATTATTTCTACTCAATTGAATTGAATTATGTAATATATGTATGTCTATTATGCAGTTGTTGTTGTGGTGTGAATGAAGACTACAATTGGATTCAAGGACTAATGGGTAAATTTGTTTATGCTCATTTCTGCGTATTTAGGGTTATGATTTTGCATGTAGAATGACTTGAAATTTGGTTGAGAAAGAAATAATAACAATAAATAGTTTTGTCGATGGGGTTGTTGTTCTAGGATAAGTGTAGTAGCAAAAGAAGCGACGTTCGAGAGGGTGGAAGGACGAAGAGGAAAAGTGGTATGTATGTATATGAGATGGGCGGAATAAAAGCGATCCATTGAAATATACATGGCAAATGTCTTGAATAAAGTTTTGTGGCCATTGTTTCCGAGCGGACGGCCAGACCGTGTCCCGAACGGGAAGCAATGGAGTACGGACCATTTGCCATTCCTCCACCATAACATACATATCATATCATAACAGTTTTTCACACTCACATATTCGCACATAGTTATTGCCCCTCGACTAAACCGCAGACAAATAGATGCATGACTACACCCCCAACCCCATCGCAGTATAAAACAAATATATTAGAAAGAAGGAGTACCAAGTGCCCGTGGTATTACATATATAAGGACTATTGATTGTCCAGCATCTTCAATCGTCTTAAGATAAATTTTCCAGGAATATGGTTTGTAAATCGTAAATTGCAACAATTTCATCCGCTTTGCATCAAAGTATACGTAATACCTTAATAGCTACAAATATTTATATTATCTGTTACTTTATATTACCTAGTTATAGTTGGATCTAATTGGTAAAATGAAGTCAATTAGTTTATAAAGTAGTTAATTATAGATAAAGCATAAAAAAATTAAGTGGTCCAAATTCGGCAACCCTCCCCAAAATATATAGTTAGTAGACTCTATAATTATTTTGCATCAAATACTGTATCATCCTGATCGAAATATAAAATAAAAGATGAAGAAGAAGAATAAAAAAAGAACTGAGTATCTGCATGGTATATTGATTGTCCCGATGTAGGTGCGAATAGATGTATTGAGAAGGAAGCTGGGTACAGCTTGGCTCCGGCAATCTGAAGAGCTATTGATGATTTCAACGTGTCCACACCAGCTGAACCAATTACATTTCGCAAATCCTTTACAAAACCGGCTCTGCTCTGCGGTCCCACATCGGTTGATCCGCGGGATTAGGACTCCTCCGGAGGACCGCAACTGTCACGATAATGGTCAACACTTATCTATATGTAGATGCGGCAACCCGCAGGAAGAGAAACACAGCAGGGAGATGAACAACACACCCAAAAAAAACAACATAAAGCCCATCTCATTTCAATTCGTTTTTTTCTCATCTTCCCCCAGTGGTTGAGATTTACAACTTAATACCTTCTAAATAAAATAAGTAATCCTGTAGCAGATGCGGTCTACGTGTTGGAACATAGTCCAACAACAACAACAAATAAATGTATCAATAACAGACACTTTATCTTCTGCGCCAAATTGAAGGGGACAAGCAGATAATTACGAATCGATATCATTAATTTATCATTGCTTGTAAAACAGATTTCATAATGATGTGTTGTTTCCTATTGCAAATAGGATAATAATAATAAAATAACAGCAAACAGCCGAAATTGATAAAACATTGTCGAGATATCGCGGCCCCCGGAGTGTGTATAGACACAACTGTTCCTAACTAATGAGATTAAGCTACGTATGGCCATATGTCACACATGCACGCACACACACACAGGCACACACATACCTGTGTACGGGAGAGGCGATGTGCATGTATTTCCCCTCATCGAATTAGCCTCATCCAACTTTTATTAATGCTTTTATAATTGCCATTCGCAAGATTAAACAATCACATAATACTGAGCGGAAAAAAATGTATAATAACAATAAAAGCTACATCGTTTTATGGTGGCAGTATGCTCAAATTTTAGTTGTTATCTTATTTGTTGTTGCTAATACGCGTTTCCCAAATAAAAATGTTCTAAACAAATATATCGATTTTTTTCTCTTCTTGTACATTTTATTTTTATGATGTTTTAAAGTCCTCGATTAATCCGATTTGATACAGTCTGGATATTGACGAAATATTTATAATAAAAAAAAGTACTAAATTTGACAAAACGATTTGGAATGTATTGTGTTAAAAACAATAATCAATGGATTATTTTAAAGTACATTAACAAAAAAGGTGCATATAGGAAATGTTCCATATAATTTTTAATTTGCATCAAATTTTATTATTACATTGTTAGTAGGTTGTAAAATATTGAAATGAAAAGTAACTGCTTATATGTATCTAAGTCCGGAAGATATTTTAGTGTAGGTCGTTGACTCATTGATCCGACATATAAGTATGTACCAGCATGAGAGATACATCTCATTCAGAAGTATTTGTCTGATTTACTACTACATTGTTAATTTCCTTTTTGTTTTTGATACAAAGTTGCTTTATTCTTATTAAATGTTAACAAGTTCCTAGCAAACCATTACTTTTGTTCTTTTTCATTCATTGTTTCCTTATATGAATAATATTTGTATGTAGTTAAATGAAGAAATTTTGTAGATTACTAATAGCATTACCATATGTTGCTGTAAAGTGTTGAAGTTGTAAAACAATCAATTCCGATTCGGTACATTTTTTACTTGTTTATATCTTTCTGTTTTTTTTTATGCAAAACCTTCTGAAATGTTGGGGTCGAATGGTGAGCAAAAAGTGGTTACGGTCAAGCTGGCCGCTTGTTGGCATTGACGCGCGGCGGCGGTGTCTTGATGTATGGAGATTAGGGATGATCGATTGGAGTCGCTGATGTTAATGGGAATGGAATGGGTGTAAAGGTAGACACGAGAGGCAGGGTTATATGGGGAGGTTGAGGATTTTGCTGGATGTCAATCCTGCTAATGATACCGCACGACCGCACCAAATTACCCTGCGCTGTCGGGGTTTACTGACTGGAACCATATGGCGCGGATGAGAGTTAGTTTTCCCGTTTGTAATATTCCTAATGACGAGAACACGCGCGCCCGCCGCACACGTACTGCATGAAAACGCAACTTTTCTCCTGAACAAATATATAGCTATAGCTATAACCTATAGCTACAGCTGATGTTCCCGCATCGCCAACATCGTTTGTGTGTGTATATATATGGAAAGATTATATAACACCCCCTCGAGAGGTGGCCGCTAAGCGATTTTCATATAACCGTAATGAAGCCGGCAACATTTCGCGAATCGATTCCCACCAGATTAAAGCCTCGAAGGGAAGGAAAAACTCGAGACTACAACCCCTGGCTTCGAAAGCGGAAAAAAATAATATATATAGCAGAGAATTAATAAGCCCCATTTCGAAACAATTCACTTATTAATTCCGTTGATCCGTGAATTTTGGGAAACCGACAAAAATCGCATAAGGAAAATTCCACGGATTAAGTAATATCTTTTGGGGGAATTTGGCTAAATTAGTTAAGTCTTCTGGTCAGCTAATTTGATTTACACGATTTATCTTCTAGTATTAATATAAATGAATGAAGAAGATATTTGATTTGTATTAGAAAAAGATGATGGACAAATTGCACAAAATTAGATATTTCACAGCTTATAAAAGTTAAACAATACGTGATTTTAACACTTGATATTTTTTAATATTTATAAAGTTTACTTTTGTTACAATTGAAACAATTTTACAGTTTTATAGAGACAAAATATTGATGTTCTCAAGGTTTGTGCAAAATATTGCATGTATTATTTTTCATTTTTTCACATATTGTGTAAATATTTCAAAAATCTTAAATAATCTTAAATAATAATGACTCTATGTTTCATAATTGTCTGTTATTCTTATATAAAGGTCTTCGATGAGAAAAAAAAAGATTGAACCTTAGCAAAGGCCAGAGAATTAATAAGACCAATCCCGTAACAATTCACTTATTAATTCCGCTGAATCGGAAAACCAAAGCAAAAAGAAAACCCCTATAAGGAAAAAAAAAATACCGAAACAAATTAAGTAATATCTCTGTCTACTGTATCTCTCTCTTTCGTTCTTGATGTCTCGTCTCTTTCTGTCTCCTTTACTCGCTTACTCTTCGTCAAAGATTGCTCTCCCCTTTCGAGGACGACGCCTGATTCCAGTTACGTAACAGATGTTCTTGTGTATGATTGCCTGCATCGACGTCCGCAAATGAAGGTTCTAGATTTATTGCGCCGCAAAATTAACGGGAAGGGTTAATTTAGGGCAATTAATTTTGCATCTACAAGAGATGGAATGCGTGCTTGTGTAAGAGAGGGAGAAGAGAGATACATCCTCGGCCGAGAGGAATTCCGTCCCCTTTAACTGGATTCCACGTGAAAGAGAAACGCAGTACTCCTCCAAAAAGGAGCGAATAAAACGGACGTGAAAGAAAAACGGCTTCCCTTTGCCCGCGCCGCTCATTATGCAACTTATACGAAATGCAGGCTCCCGAGGCGTTACCAAATTGAATTATAAGGCCGGAACGAAATTAGCCGAGAGTGGTCCAGCGATCAAATCAAACCCTAATTGAGAGATATATGAGAGCAGGGCGAAGTCAAGAGGCGGACGGCAAGGCTATTACTCTAACTGGACCTAACTTGTGATTGACAGCCACCCCGATATTCCGAATCCTTTGGGGGGTTAGAAAAGACGAGGCGCAAAGAGTCCTGGATCAAGATCCTGCCGGCCTGATCCGTGTTGACATTCAAATTTCATCCAGGCTTTGCCCGCATACCGAATATGTATGTATATATGTGTATATAATAAAAGCGTAAGGAGGTTTTCTCTTGACAGGTCCCGACGGGTGGGAGGATGACGATTCCTTTATTTCGTTTGGACAGGATGAGCAGGGGCATGAGGATAGGAAGCGTTGCTTGCACGGTTTTTATAACTGCAGGATTGAGCGGTTTTTATTTCAAAGGATCGCTCTTCCTCCAGCAGCGATGAAAAAAGGAAGAAGAAGTAGACGAAAGAAATGCATGTAGTTAAATAGATTTTTTTTCTTCCCCCGCCGCACTTGGTATTGGATCGGTGGAGAGTCAAGCGCGACAGAGGGGAAATGAGGAACATATAAACATGAGACGCTTGCCGATCATCAAACCAACGTGGCAGAAAAATGAAAAGCTAAATCCGGTTATCGTAGCAATTTCGAGGAGGCGAAAATTCGTTACGGAACGACCTGGATCCGATCCTCTTCTCTCCT
>NW_017099646.1:42508-168363 GCF_001412225.1 Nicrophorus vespilloides
ACGGCGCACCGCATCCGTCTGATCTAATCAGGACGACCCGATGATGCTGCGGCCCTACCAGGATCGCCGCAAACAAACGATATAACTGAAGCTCAATTTGACCCTTTGTCTCCTGCTAATCCTCCAATCATTGCCAGATGAATGCGTTTAGCGACAAATGACCCTATTATATTGGATCTTGTTAATTGTCTGATATCATCATAATTAATACTGGGATGTTAAAGAACACGCGCTTATTTCTCTCGAGGTCACTCTTTATCGCACCTAGGTGTTAATTTTAATATTACACCAAATTTATTTATTACACAACTGTTAGAAAATTTCATATACGTTACACCTACGCACAACAATCTAGACAATTTATATCATCAAAATATTTAATACCATTAATTATTGTAAATTCGAACACACAATTAATATGTAAATAAAAGTAAACCCAATCATATATTAATGTTGTAAGTTAAATTCAATATTCTATATAATATTTTTTGCAAATTTGTTGTGACAAAAAAAAAATATTTGTCCATTTTAATGTAAAATATACACACTAACATCAATCAATAGTCTCAGTTTTTTAGAGTTGGTTTCTTAATAATAATAACTTAATATTGAACACGTTGTATTCAGTACTTTCTATATAACATATTTTTTACACCTCCTTTGGACATAAAAATGTTTATAGCTTTGAACATTCTTGATTTATTTTTATGTAAAGAGGTTTGTAATCAAATGTATTTTTCGTTTTTTTAAATATTTGTTATTATTCAACTATAAAATTTCGTAAAATTAAAATATACAAAACAAAAATCCTTATTTTGTAATTATAGAAATTATTTGTAATTGATACAAAAAAATATTATTGTGGTAAATTTGTCCATTATGAATGTCAAAATATTTCCATCAATTATATGGTTGATTATGCAATCAAAATGCGATTGTAGAATTGGAAAATTCGATGATTCGCTAAGTTTGCATAATAGCAGTTTGCGGGTTCTGCGGTGTGGGACACGTAAAATGGGTTTCGTTATTGTGTCAGTCAGTTTCGGGGTTGGATCGAGGGTGCTTTTTGCGGTGCGCTAGAAATTAGAAATTAATGGGTGTAAATGTCCAATGTCCGGTGAGGATCAGAACTTTGGTAATAACGTGTGTTTTGTAAGGCGGGGGATGTGCGTGATGTGTTTCGCAACAAACATAAACTGAAGCTCACAGGGTTAGGTTAACCCATAAGTTTTTAGCTATATTGAATATTTACGATCACGTAATGATACGTTTCGCGGGCGAAATTAAAAACTAAAACCACAACATCAATCCCAAAAAAACTCATTTCTTCTTTTATTTATTTTTCTTTGCTAGCGCGCCCAGATGGGTCGAAAAGGGGATGTAAAACGCCTGTTCGCACCTTGTGCGGCTCCCCAAATCCTTTGCAGGATTTGTAAACGAGTCCCCGGTCTAAGCGTTTATATGTATGAGTGACCATTTATCATTCCAGGCTCCCCCAGGCCCAGTGTTCTTGCTGCGCCCCCCCCTGCACACCCCTTCGCATGCTGAGGCTGGGGCGGCGGCCGCTACCGTCATCACATATGATTGCTCCTATTTCCTTTGCATTTCTTCGCCCCGTGCTTGTTGCTCGCTTTTATTGCCTCCCCTTTATCATCTCTTTCAAATTACATCGCCACATAAACGCTTCCCACTAATACTCGATTTACGAACGAATCCCTTTTTTACGACGCGCACGATATTTTATTCCATAAAACGAATTTACAAATTGCAAACACATTATGCACAAACACAGGGATCCTAAACCCCTCTTCTCCATTCCATATTCACAAAGATTAATCTACAAGGTGCTCACCAAAAAAATAATAATATAGTCCTTGTCCTGACATTACTTAGGAAGGATAAACTACATGTTTTATTACAGATCATTTTCAAGAAGTTAAACATATAATTGTCAATAATATCACAGGAATTTTAGACTTATTAAGAACAATTTCACAATTATGTAACATTATATTTCCATATGCATCTCAATATTTAGTAATCTTTAGTCAATATTTCTTTTATTAGCAAATTTAAAACTAGATTTGTCCAGTAATTTGTCAACTTATTATAAATACACAATTTTGCAAATGCCTTGTACATTAGTTAGGAAACGTAGACAACCGGCTACAAATTACGTGATTACTACCAAGTAATTTGTCAATTGTGACTTATTATTAGTAAACAACGTATAAATGTACTTCACGTACTTCAATAACTTGCTTAGTTACTTGATTAGTATCATAATGTGAACCTTTAGGCATTCCGCCTGTATATTATACACTAGAAGAATTTAGATTTTTCTGATTACGCAACAATGCATGTTGTAAAAGCGTAATTATGTAGATCAGAATTTGCGAAATAAACTTATACTGGAAAATACTTCAACTTTACAAAAACAAATATATAAAAAAATGTTAATGATTTATAATTCTAATGGAAAAAGAGAGCGTTTCAATTGAGGAATCACGCAATGAATTCTCAGCGTTGAGTTCCTCGGGACGGTCAAGATTCCGCAGGATCCAATTCCGGCAATCTTCCTTCTCATTCGTATTATACTGTAGCTAGTTTATTAATTAGCAGTCAATTAGCGGCGAAACTATCCGAAGTATGCATCCTGCTTAAGCGATGAATAACGACCGGCTACGTTAATTGCCGCTTAATTAGTAATAAAATTAGCGTTGATTTTCGAAAACAATAGAATGAAAAAAAAAATAGAAGAGAAACCTTTAACCTTTAAGCACGTGTTGAGAAGGTGTGTCGGGACAGGTGCGTATTAGATAATGAAGGCATTAGGTAGCGATGATCGCGCGAGAGGATATCTTAAAAAGCGGAACGGCCGGCCCATAAAATCCGACGTAACTGGTGTCAGGGAGGACACATAATGTTTTACAATGTACAATATATCCGTAAAAGGCACAAGTCACAACGTTTATGTATTCGTATTCGGAATCATAAAATAACAATGTTTTAAATGGTCGTTTTGAAGAAGTATTAATAAAAAAGCTGGCATGCGTTAGATTGTTATTTTTATTTATACGAGACGGACGGCAGCGCCATTCCACCATATACATAATGTAATACTCAAACAATAAGAAGCTATGAAAAGTTCCAGACAACTTAGCAAGAGAATACTTCTGCTTATATATCTATATATATCTTTATATATATAAGAGATGTGTACACGTAGTGTGTTGTGGCCCGAGGGGATTTAATCGACAAACTTAATTCATTTCGACGCAGCAGTCCTCTCCTCTTCACAACAGTTTTAGTTTGTCATTAGTAGCATCAGTTAGTTTAGAAGGCATAAACCACCTATGGAACTAATAACAACTTCGAATATTCCCGGAGAAGTTACAAAATACGCATCCAGATCCGACCATAACATGGTATAACACTACATAGCATAGCTTGTATCCTTTTTTGTTTTGGAGCATCTGTAGTCTGCTCACGCGTGCCCTTAAAGCCGCCAATCTCCACTGGTCACTGTTCCTCCTCTCTCGCCGTCTTCCTTCTCGCCCTCTTCCAAAACATTGTTAGCCTTATAAATCCCTCACGTCATATTCCTTCTGTTTTTTTTTCTGGCTCAGATTATCCCTCTGTCTGCGAAAGCCACTTACGAACATTGCACCTTTTTATGAACAAAACTTATTCCACGACAAAGTGGGCGGAATAAAAAAAATAGATATAGGGAACAACCAGCCACGATACATAAAACTTGTATTTTTTCACCCCAGCGTCCGCGCGAGTATAAACCACGTGGGGATGGAAAAAACGGACATACAAAGTAACCTTAATCTACCCAAAGCGTGCAAGGAAATATGCTGTTTCCTTTTTTTTGTTTTATTATGAATGTTACTTTGTTCTTTATGTTGTATACACGTGGTAAAATATATAGTTTTAATAATACTCGCAAAAGTAGTAACAAAAGTAATATTTATTTTAGTAATGTTATGTTACAATAGTTAAAAAACGATTGGTTTTGATAAAATTTTAAAAAAATCAATCAAACTGAACGAATATGACAAAAAAATGGACATAGTATAAAAGTTGAGAAATCAATCTTAAGATATAACAACTAATATTTGGTACAAAATTTAACAACATTATAAACTGTCTTAGAAGCAACAAAAACTGTCGAAGACAAAATTTTGTATTAAAATTAAATTGTATTACGTACTTTGAAGAACGTTTATAATTTTTTAAGAGAAATCTTGATGATAAATAAAATGTTTTGTTTTACTGTGTTTAATTTTTTGGAGTTTGGATAATTCGATCCTTGTTTGTCTTTGATGATCTAAGTAGTTTAAAATGATGAATGACGATGAATGTCATTATTAGAAAAATTTTGCAACATTTATATTAAACTTTTAAGTATGATGGAACAACTTTGGAAGTATTTTTATTGTGACAGAATTATATGTTGGAATGTAATTATTTGAACTAAAATTTATTTTTTACTTGTTGCTGATTTGTAAGCGAAGGGATAAAAATAAAAGTGGATGAAAGAGTGAGAGAAAAAAAAGCAGAATTAGAGTCGGGTCAAAAATTGCATTTCAATTGAGATCGGATAGATGGATGGATTATTTGTCGGTGATGCATGTCGAGCCGGTGGCGTCGAAGTGACACCATGGATAAATCACTAGGACGTTCGGTGTCTGATGAATGCGGCCCAAACGGCCCCCCGTTTCCAGATGACACTTGTAATTGGCCTGTTTTGCGAGGGATGACACCACCCCAGCAGGGGGTCAAAGGAATGCAAAGACTATCGCATTCCGCCTCCAACCCCTCTCATTCTCACTCTCATATTGTTTTATATATCGGCAATTTATTCTATTGCCTTTGTTGCAAACATCAGACATTCCGCAATTTGTTGTATTCAAAAAAAATAATAGAAGAAGAATTAGCAAGCTTATCTTCAATGTTGCAAACCAAAAAAAGGGATAGTATCACTCCTACAGCAGTCGCGCCATCCCCTTGCTGCCTCCCCCCCCCAAAGGGGGACAGCTAAAGTCGGAAGCCACTTTATGGCGACTGCATTGCATATTAAAAGCGCACGTAACACGTGTTACGGCAATTAAAATCTCTGGAACGCATTCGATCCCCCAACTGATGGAGAGGACCCTTCTCCGTCCGCAACTTTTAAGATTCCCCACACGGCCCCCTAATCACATGTACTTTCAGTCACATTGAATGATTGTTTCTTAAATTAATTTAATAATTACTACCGCAAATGCGTGTAACTATGACTCTACTCCCTACTGTATATAAACCATTTGTGGTCTTTGCGTTCATACACTTCTTAGATCTACTTAACCAAACTATATATACAAATAGTAGTGTAGAGCAGAGTTTATAAACCTTGTTAATCCCATCATCAGTATATTTCATCAATTCCTGGCACATGGTGACAGCTGTCACTAAAAAAATAACTTATTTTGTGTCGCGATCCATAGGTTGAGAAACGCTTGTCCAGAGGGAAGTTATATCTTCTGAAAGCTTCTGGTAATGTACTTCATGTATATATGTGTATTCCAGAATAATACGATTACTATACGTACTATTGTTCTCATTAAATAAATGATAACAAAGAGTAATTTTCTGATGATTATTGTCAATAGAAATTTGCTTAAAATTTGGAAAGAGGACAGAGGTACAAATTTGAAAGGCGAAAGATGAGAAAGTCATGTTATATTTGTTGACGAGGGGATCGAGTGATGTCAGGTACAATAATTAGATGTTTCTTCTTTGAGAAATTAAATTACGTTTAATGAATCCGGCGCCGATTTACAAGCAACAAGTCAAGGGGGGACCGTCAATTTGGGGGATGAGGCCATGGTTGTGTTTCTATGGGGCGGCAATAATTAAAACATGGAGGGCGCAATTTTAAAAACAATATATTCTAATTGTAATTAAGGAAATGAACAAGGTTTTAAGATAAAGGTGTTAATTACAACATTGATCGCAATGGGTGGTGGAGGCGCCGCCTCCGAGGACGCAAGCAGACCGTCCGCCCTGCCGTAATTAAAAACTCGCCCTCCCCCACCCGTCGGACGGTGCCGTCTCAAGGAGGTGGGCAATAATAACATCTGCCAGAATTCTAGATTGCAAGGATGGCGCAATTCCGAGCTGCTCATAATTGTGAATGTATAGTTTTTACTGCCGTTCTTTCTCTATCTCTCTCTCTCTCTCTCTCTCACACACTAAGCCTGTAGTTTTGGATGGTGGGGGGTGGGAGGGAGGTGAATGGTGCGGAGGCGTTCGGAGCCGCGGACCGCGAGTGCCGGCGTGGCCAGCGGCGGCCACGCCTCCGCGGATCGAAATCACACCTGAGCCGTAAACAGGAGGCGGCGGGCGGCGGTGGTTATTTGTTTCGCGGCTTTCAGATTTCCAAGGGATTTGCGCCCCTCCGCACCAATAAATCCATCTATTTATCAGCGCCAATATATCTAACACCCCCTGCTCGAGGGGTGGAGGACGACGCCCGTACAAGTCGGGGGCGGACAAAAAAAAAACGAAGCAAAAAATACAAACACATACACGCGAAAATAAATAAACGATACGCGTTTCGAAAAAAAAGAACGGTGCGCATAGAGCACCTCCCCCCTTGCAATATCCGTGGATATGATCGAAAGCGTTAAAAGCTGACCGAATCTGGGCTTAGATGTAACGGCCATAAACTAGGTAATGCAATATGCGGTATACTTGCATTTCTGTAATCCGCAAATCTCGTGCAAAGGTTGGAAGTGAGGTGTCCCTTATGGACAAACATAAAAAGTATATACATTTTGGTACCATTTTCAGGACTTTCTGAACGTGATGACCTTTTCTCTCCTTTATACGTTTTTTTTTTCTTCTCCTAGCATTATCCTTTATAAAATACCCGTAACACTAAAGCAAATGGCTTGGTCCTTACATTACATTTGCAGATCTAATTTTATTTCTTGGAAGTGGACAAAATTTGTAAAAAAACGTCAATTTCAAAATTTTAAAACGAACACATAAGAAAATCAACAATTTTTGATAAATTACATACAAAAATTAATTTTTCTTATATTAGAAACCAAATGAAACATAATTAAAAATTGTACTTGATATGACAGAAAAACTTTGTGCATATTTTATTTTAAATTTCTAAATCTTGATTTATTTCTATTAATTTTTTGTCTGCAATTTCACAATTCTTCTATATTGAATGTATTGAGCCAAATGTAAGATACCTCCATTCTTTGTACAAATGTAAATAAAATTTGTGAATTACAATTGAAAAATATAATTGAGGTTTTAGATCTTGAACATTTTGATAACAGTCGACAATATTTTATTTGACTGCAGCTAAAACAAATAAATTTAGAGTTCGGTATAAATATCGCATTTAGTAATAAAAAAGGAAACGAAATGTAATAGCCATCCATTTGGAGCGAAAATACGAAACAAATAAACAGTTGATGCTGTGTCTTGATATGAGGCACGTACTTCGCTGAAATTTGTAAACAATCATACGCAAAGGTAAAGCGATTTACCTTTGCTGCCAACCCTCTCTTTCTCTCTCTCTTACGTAACGACCACCAGGCTTGACGCAACCGCGCATTTATTGCTCTGGACATTTTAATATTCCACGTCGCACTAAAATGTAAACAGAACAAGCACAGAACAAAACAAAAACATGTTTATGACACGGTTTTCAGACGTTCATACAACTTTTATAGGTCCGTTTCAGTGTACGAATTATTTTTTTTTGAAAATTTGCTCATATTTTTTAAATAAAACATCAACAATCTGTTTACTACTATTTCAAGTATTAAAATTCTGCATTCTCTGCAATTTTATTAAATGTTTACTATAGTTTTAAATAATTGAAAATAATTTTTTATTAAAAATTATTGATTGCAGTTTATAACTCGTTTAGTACGATATTTTTCTTGAATTAATTAATTTAAATATATTAGCTGTTGTTTCTAATTATATATAATTAATAAATTGATTGATAATAGATCATTGAGGTATGAACAATTAAAAAAAATGTAGTTTAGAGAAGTTGTTCGTATGTTAGGGGAGGTCTCGAGGTCCACGGTGCTTTAGCATGACCGGATCATTTGTAAACACATGTGTGTATGAAGGGAATTTATTAGTGGAATATTGGTGATGCGGATTTGATGGCATGGTTTACAAGTTTATTAATGCAAAAATATGGAATGAATTGGACGCGCCGGATCACGGACCCGCAATTTGTTTGCGGCCGAAATGGGATTGGAATACGTTATTGGTAATATCTGCGAGAGCAGGTGTAAAGGGCGGCTGATATTTTTATTAGGGCCCACGTGAAATATCGCGCGGAACGGTATGAATGCGATCGGATAAATAGTATTACCTCCATCCCTCCACCACCACCAACAAAAAAAAAATGAGTAGGACGAGAGAAAGAAAATCCCGTTACATATATCTACGGAAGGGCGAAATTGCTGTCACCGCCGGAAAAACCACTATAAGGTAGCATAATAAAATTTGCGGTCCGCGCAGCCACCCCTCGAGCATACCACCACCACCCCCTATATATATTTTTTTCCTCCATTCTAAGCGTTTTGTTATCTAAGTTCCATCAATCACAACAAATTTTAATATCGCGAGAACGTATTATGAGGCAGTAAATTGTACACAATACTGTGACAGCCTGTCGCTTTTCGGACTTTACCCTCAGTCGAAAGGGCCCCAAACAACAACGCAAAAAAAAATAACTGAAAGAGAACACACGTAAATAATAGGTTTGAATTAATTCGCGGCAGATCGATGATCTTGGTGACATGACCCGTATCCTTTGGATTTTGAGGCCCCGAGCATAAATATAAAATTTGAGGGCCCCAAATTTCGCATCCTAACGACGCCACTGTCCGTATCCGCGAGATTTGAAAAACAAGTAAAAAAATATATATACGTTTGCGTATGATATATATATGGGTAAGCTGGTAAGACCTTTTAAATCATTGACATTTATTTGAGACATCTTATTGCGGTTCTCGAGGAAATATAACGTTCTGCGTTTCGGGCTGTCAGAAGCTGTAGCTAATATTCCGAGGGACATAAATTCAAAGAAAACATTGCCGAAATGAGTGAATCGTGGGAGGGGGTTGAAATGCACGCTCACCTGAGGAGTGGTTTTATCCGCAGAAACTGAAGGAACGGTATCATTTTTTTTTAATTAATGCTTTTTCGTGGATCGCAAGCAATTAAAAGCAAAAAAGACTGGCAAAAAACAGCTGCTAGGGGGTGAGAAAAGTTTTTTTTTTGAGATTCTCTCCCGCTCTACGTTTGCGACGATTCTTTTCTCGTGGCTCGTGGCGGAGGGGAGTTAAAAGTAAATGAAAAGTAACTTCACTGATTTTGATTAGATTAAATGGGGGAAGAGCGATTTAATCCTCCCTCGCAGCGATGAATTAATATCGATCAAAAAAATATATAAATTGTTGCAGTTTACATCTCTTCAATTGATTTTTTTAAAACTCTATTCTACTCATGTTCAAATTTTAGAACTATGGTCTATAAGTATTCTTAACAAAATGTTTCTTAAGAATTGGGTTGGATGTTCATTTTAAATTAATGCGTTGATAGGTTTAACTTTTCTTATTAACTATTTTTTTTCAATATCATTATTATTTTACAAGTATGGTCTACAATTTATTAATCCAATCATTTGTTTTTATTTTCAAAGGGTGAATGAAGAAATCCCTTATTAACAGGGTTTCAACATTTCTTTACGTAAAAAATATTTTGGTTTAATTTTACCACTAAACTTTATAGATTTTCCCAATAATCTGTGACTAATTTTTCGTTGCTTCTTTTATATTTATTCAAGTTAACTATTTTCTATTAGAATCATTTTCGTTTCATTTCGGGCTTCATCCTTATTTTTTAAATATTTTTTTTTATCTTGGGGATGGAAATCTATTATTTTAATTGTCTGCAAGGGTGTCACATCAAAAGGTTTAAATTTCATTTACATATGAATTTATAATCTCAATAACTTATATTTTATTTTTCATTATTTCTTCTTTTCATTTCATGAGTTGAAAAAACTTTTCTTTAAATTGTGTCCTTTATAATCAAACTCTTATATTTCGTATTGATTTAACTTTTATTCATATAAATTATTATCATATTAATGTAAATATAATTTTTAAACTATGATCTATAAATTTCCTCTAATAAATTGTGATTTATTTTTCGTCAGATTGTCCCAATATTTTGTAACTTTTTTCCGTATATTATTTTTCGTGTTGCAAATGGTAGTTTTCGTTCATTTATGCTATGATCTATAGATTTTCCAAATAATTTGTGTATATCTCTCTTTGTTTCATTTTTAGTTTTGTGGGGGTGGTGGGGAGTTTAGTTTTTTAATTGTGCTATGCGGGTTTCGCGTTGGCGGGCGGATCTATTCGCCCGTGTGTGTGCATGTATATGTGTTTTTGCAGAGCGCTGGCGTCGGTCGGGAGGCGTCTTCGCCACCCCCAGAGGTCGACGGCGGCGAAACCGGGGCCGGCGTCGACTCCGGCGTCTTTTTCAGGCCCCGCCTCACTACCGCCTTCCCGGCCAGGCTAACAAGTGATATTCAGACACTCACACATCCCTGCATACATATATATATATACACACAAACACATACATTGTAGTCGACCGGAACATCCGATATAGTGGTGCTCTCTCCACGCCCGATAACAGCTCTAAAATATTGCCGCATTCCGGCCGGGCCCCCCTTTGTACTTTTAAATTTAAACTATCTCCTCTTTCTGCCGTTTTCTTTCCAGTCTGGCTGAAAATCTAAATAGCGGCTTTAGAAAACCTTTTTACCCCCTACCACCCGTGTGCATTCAAATAACATCAAATTAAATCTTCCACACACACACACAACTATACGAAAGATAAAAGTAACATGTTTCTCCTGTTTTTCCTCCCATACTGCAGATAGAGTCGCCCCCATTCACTATTTCTTGTCTTGATAGGGATTTTACAAATTCTGTCACACGTGTCCACCGGGGAGACAACTCTTACCACAACGTAATTCAGAGCAAATCCAGATGATGAAAAACAACCACATTCAAAGAATAACTAAGATCTTTTCTAACATTCGAAATCCCAATCACATCACAAAACACATACAAATACTATGTCACATACCAAAAAAAAAAAAAAAAACTATACTGAATGAGTTTTAGCATTGAATTAAAAATCACTTAAGTGTCTTTTCTTACTTGTCTTATTATAAATACATCAAGTTATAAGGGCAGAAAATCCCTTTGCTGCAGTTGACTTTTTATGAATATATTATTTTATGGTATTGTTGCAATTCAGTATTTTTTACTACTACTGGGTGCACAGTTTAGTGTTCAACTGGTACAGTTAGTTTTATTCCATTCACACTTTGATATGAACAACAATCAATTTAAAAAATAACTGCGTAACACAAGTGGACAACAAAGGACTACCATCATCGCTCCTATTATATAATAAAAATTCTCAAGGAATTATACTCTCGCAAATTATACCATAAAGGACGAAATAATTGTAAAACTAAACATTTATACAAACCATAAAATTAATTACAAATTTTCATTTATTTTAATTTTATCGCTGATGGTGATATTTCTCTAATTACATGTGCAGTAATGAGAGATAAATTAAATCTAGAGTCAGAAAAATCTATGTTTGATCATGAATTTATTTTATATTTGTAAATATGAGGGTTGAATTTTGGATATTTGATAAGTTAGTATTTTTGGATTTGTTATATGACACTTATTGACATGACTTAAAAAGCTACAATTATTTTACACATTAAAATTCCTTGTTTTCTTCCACTAACGTAAACATACATGATTTCAATTTTTCACCAGTAACAGCTTACTAATTTCTTTGCATGAAACAACTAACCTAACATTATTCTAATTCAAAAACTCCTTAAAAAATGACATATAAAAGTAAACTTTGTATGACAATGAGATATATCTAATAATAAAGTCTTCATTTTTCACTTCCTTCCCATTTGGATATGTTTCAGGCAATTTGTAAGGCATATGAAATATAGAAGTCACAATTTAAATAATACATTCAAATTTGACCATAGTAAAAAAAATTGATAAAATTCGATTAGATCATAAACAATATATTAATTTTGATTAGATGAATTCACATGTATCAATAATGACTTTAATTGCGTTATATGAGAAGTTGGAAGATGTGATTTGCTAAACGGGAAATGGCTACAAACGTTGGCACAATAACAGATTATTTCGGGATGATGAGTGGCATGATATGTTTTGAGAGGGGTTGGCACTTTCCCTAGACGGACGGACGGGTGGATTCAAATGCGTCCGTGTACGTGTGTACATATACAGAATTTGACAGTTGACCCTCTCTCCGTATGACAAGTCCTTTTATGCGTCCTGCCATTGTCACTGTTGATAATAAGTAGAACATTCTATTATAGCCATTATTGGATAGAGTGAAGGAGTCACCGATTCCCAAACACAATTGGGGTTGTTCGAGGGTCTCGTCATATACAGATTTTCGTACAATTTGTGTACATATATGTTGTACCAGAAACTAGTTATTTTATAGAATATTTATTATATATAGTTGTAACCTTTAAAATATTGTTACAAAATAATTATTTAAAAAAAATATATGTAAAAATTAGATATTTTTTTACAATTATTTTAGATATTCCTAAATCAAATAATTGTTACTGTACAGAATAACTAGTTATAGTATCAAATTATAAACTTTAATGGTAATATATAGATGTAATGATTAGGTGAATGGGTATGCGTATATATGAAAGGAATAACCCTTGAACTTTAAGTTAAGAGGAGACCGCGGAAGCAATTTTCACATGGCGGTATCACCGTGAATCTCGTGTGTCGTCGCACTCCGTCTCATCCCCATAACGCCCTTCGAGATTGCAGCAATTTACCGCAAAGTGGGCCGATAACAGTTCGCCTGACAGATGGCTACATATGTGTTGCCCTTATAAACAAACAAGCTCCTTTGCATATCTTATGCACCCAACACATAATGGTGAGCTTCAGGGTGGTAACATCCCCTTGCCAATTCCGTTTTTCGCCTCTTCCTACCCCCATCCGTACTTCTCCTCTTTCTCTCCTTTTGCAGCCTATTATGATCTAATAGGATCCTCCACCGGCGGCGTATTACTTATATCTATTTTTATTACGCCTCTCTTCATGCATATTATATCCAGGGAGCGCCTTTTGCATAGATAATTGTCCTTGCGATGAGAATGCCTGCACACCAAAGGGGCGCACTTTCTGCTTTCAAATTTTCTTTTCCATCTCGCTGAAACTGGAGATCAGACAAAAAGCTACGCTCAAGGTGATCCACCTTATATATAAAGTTATTTTACTAACCACCTCTTAGTAATTTCCTTGTAACGTAAAGAAGAAAAAAAAAATATATTTTCATCCTCAGATTAACTATAAAACCACAGTTTAATAACGGATATTATATAAAATTCATTATTGATCAAAAAAATATTACAGTACAGTTTAAACTGAAGATTAAACAAAAAAAATCATTTAATTTACTTTATAAAAATTCATTTTAATTACGTTATAACCAAAAGAAAAACGATGTTAAGAAAATACTAATATGTACAGTTTAGATTTTTTTAAACTAAACATTAGACAAGAAATTTCTTTCAATGTCATTCAGTAATTTTGAGATAAAACAAAATCTGTATTTCCATCTTCAGGTTAACTATAAAACCAAAGTTTAGTAACGGATATTATATAAAACATCATTAAACAAAAAAAAAATGTTCAGTTTAACGTTTTTAAACTGAAGATTGTAAAAATTACTTTTAGTAACCATCTTTTAGTAACTTTGTAACAAAAGAAACAATATTTTCATCTTCAGGTTAACTATAAAATACAAAGTTTAATAAAAAATAATTCAATATATTTCATCAATAAAAATAAATCGAGGAAATGTAAGTTTCGATTAAAGCGATTTACTATATATATATATTAATTTTAACAATAATTTCTTAATTCTTCGTAATTAAAAAAGGATATTTTAATATTATAAGATTAAGTCATTTGTCTTAAATTTTAATATATTTTTTAGCAATCTCAATAATCTTAATAAAAATCAAGTGAATGGATACTGTTGTTATGATAGGAAGTTTATCGGTAAAGAAAGAACTATAATCGACATTTTAGCGAAATTTCATAAGAATGAATCATAACAAAAAAATATTAAGATTTATTTACTTTACATATAAAGATTAATTGAAACTAGTTTTGATAATTTTAAGAGAAAAAAAAATCTCATGCTTATTGATTTTTTTTAGACAGTTCAATTGACAATAAAACATATATTAAAATTCGAAGACAAAGTCGATTGGAATCTGGCACGAGTGCAACCTTCTTAATAAGTCTTTATTTCAGAGGGGTGATCAGCAGGGGTCTCCCTTCTACATAATTTAATTCAGCTCCAAAATCCAAACGTTCAAGTAATCATTAAATCCCATCGCATCACATTTTATTACAAAAATTAATATGTTTAATTATTATTGCATTTTCTTATCATAACTACAATAAAGCTAAAATTTTATTTCATTATTTTCTATATATAATTATTTATATAATTGTTGTAATTAACCTTATAATTAGAAAATTTCCTCAAAAAGTTTGTAAAAATATAATCAATTTTTGAAGTGCGTCCAAATTGCGGTATAAAATATTGGCAAAGCTATGGAATTGCGTAAAATAACAAATCTCTTTAAGATCGTAAAGTACATATTGCGTTTGGAATCTTTCATAGGATCATTATATTTCAGTATATCCAAACGCACGGTATGTTTACGAATTCCTCGACTTCGTTATGTTTCCGCCTGAACAAAATAATACAAACTGAATGGGTTAAGGATAGAAATAGATTCCACTTGGAACAATCGATTCAACTCATTTTAATCCACAAAAGAGATGGATACGTAACCGTTGACACTAAACATTTCATTTATCCTCGATTTATCAAAAGGTTTTCTATTTTAATCCGCACCTCATTAACTGCCAAACGTTTCTGCACGCAAATATTTACCCTGCTTCTTTATATATATATTTTTTTTTGTTTCTTCTCGTTTTCTTTTTCCTTTCACTCTGTGACAACTTGGTACTTTTTCTAATCAGCGGATTTTCATCAAGACTAATTTCCGTAATCTGCTCAGATTACAATCTCCAAGGTCGCAACTGATTTATGTTTGACAATTAATTGTCCACGTGCGCAGATGGAGACACGTAAATAACGAATAATTAAAATTATGTCAAAAAAAAAAGAATCAGTCTGATTGAGATTTTTTTGGATATATCAAAAATTATACAATTCTTGCTATTTGTGAAACTATCTGTTTTTAATTGATTGAAAAATACGAATTTTCTACTTATTGTATTTAATTTCGTATTGTAAATAACAAAAAAATAGTTTAAAAGAAAAATGTATTAAAAAATTATTTGTAATTACTTAATAGAAAAAAAAGTATTGAAATGTGTAAATAAATAAGGAAAATCAGAATTTGTACTATTATTGAATTTGGGTGTTTACTATCTATTGTCGTGTGGATAAATCACAATTGATTTGTAAGTAGTTTTATCACGTATCCACCTGAAATTGATCGCAATTACGTAACTTCATTGTTATCAGAACGTTGCAACCTGTTTGTTTACATTGTTGTTAATATGTAGAGAAAAATGACCCTACTAAACATGTGGTAGTCTCAATTCAATTACAAACACAAAACTTATAATACTTCACAATTTCACTATTATTACATTGTAAATTATAATTTATTTTTACACGGTTTCAAAGTCCTCGATTAGTGTGGTTTCAAATAGGCTGTTGAACCGGGAAATCCCGGGATTGAAAGTTTGTAAAATCCCGGGATTTCCGGTACAGTAAAATAAGTACTTTTTTTAAAACGCTTGGAAAACGCAAATTATGTAAGTTGAATAATTAAGAAAAAATGTATGTACTTATTATGCAATTATTATAAATATGATTGCATTAACCTTCTGATAATTACAAAGTGTTTGTGCTTTCATTTAAGATTATTTCCAGGCTCTGTCGCCTTTCTAGATTTCCTGTCAATAAAGTATATATGAATTCTTATTAATATATCATATCTAGATGACAGGACAAGTAGTTATAAAGTATAGCAATTTTACAGACCATTTCATATCAATTAATTATATTAAATTCCACGATATAATTGAAATATTTAATAAAAAAAATGTATTTTATTTCAATAAAATTTGAGCAGTTAGAAAAACAGAAATTATATTTAATTTTTTTTATATTTAAATAAAAATTTGTCAAAGATAAATTAGCCCTTATATTCATTTTTTTTAATATATAATTATCTAAGTAATTATTATTATTATTGTATATTTATTGATATTATTATGAATGTATTATATCTGCAATTATTGCAATACATATTGTCATCAATAATTGAAGCAGCTGCGTGTGTTCATAAGTAATACACCTGACACATATGTATTAGTTTTATGTTGCATAATGCAAAGTCAACGTTAGATAATGACAATTAAATTTTATTTATTAACATGTACCTCTTTATGTGTCTTATATCACAAATAATATAGATGTAGTTTTTTTTTTAATGAAAACTATACTTTATATATTATACAAATATATTTATAACCTTGTAACAATTGAATATTTTTTGACTTTTAATAAATTTAATGAATTAGAAATATTTTAGTAAGAAATAAAAAAAAATTGTTAAGAAAATCATCAATAATATCAAAATTTCCCGACTCTCGAGAAATACAGGGATTTTAGAAAATATCGGCACCTAATAGTGAGTGTACATTGCTGCGTTTTACTTTGTCATTTATTTTAGTTCTAAAGTGTAATATTTTCACTGATTATTTAAAACTGTTTATGAGTTTTTTTTAGTAAAAGTAGTACTAAATAATATGTAAGTAAGAAATTCTAAATATTTTAGGTTGTAGTTGAGTATGTTCATAGTAATTAGTAGTAAATTAATGTGCAAATAGAGATGTCAGGATCTTTGTAGTTAATTTGAAAAGGGCTGAAGGGGTTTAAGTGAATGGGATTAATGATGTTTGATTACAGGTGTTGAATGGATTGCGAGCGATTTAGTAGTGTAAATTGGGAGGATGAATTGAGGGTCGGTGGGGATGTTGATGTGTAGAGATTTGGGGGGACCAGAGTGTACATGTGTTTATGCGAGGGAAACAGAGTCGCAGTCGTTAATGCATTTTGGTTATTTGATTAGACCAGGGGGGACAACGAATGGAATTGGGGGATGGGGGAGACATTTTAGACTGGTCGGACCTTCCCCCTCGGATCGTTTGCAACCCGTTTGCGTGACCATCGCCGAGGGACCCAAGTCTCTCTCTTTCTCTCATCGTTCTCTCCGTTCAGTTTTTATCGAGGCATTTAGCGAGATCACATTCCTAACATATTCGCAACTCCGGCTCTGCCACAAATCGCGCCACAATTATTAAGGTATTTATTGCCGGAGACATTACAATAGTAAAGACCACAATTCAAAATAAAGATCGCCATCCGTGGCGGCTTACGGCTGTCTAGCCATAAATCTGTGATGATTGGTGTCGGACATTATGATGACGGTTAAAGGTTTCTTCTTCATCTCCTCTTTCAGCCGTACCACGATGTGTGCGTGTGAATGCGTGTGTGTATACGTGTATAAATATATATATGTGTGATTTTTTTGTTGCTGTTGTTGTTTGGTCCAGGCCGGTTCACCTTTATACCTTGTATTCAGTCGGTTTTGATTGCCACCGGTAACACAGGTGCAGCAGCGCAATCGAGAAGGTGTTAACTGCTTTCACCCATCTGATGGTCTCGTTAACGCGATGATACCTACCTAGGTAAAGCCTCTTACGGGATTTGGGTTTCTTTCTCCTCCCATATAAATCGAGGGAGGCGGATACTCACAACCTCAACGCATAGTTAACGCATTACCATAGACACCCAGCAAGATGTTGCTCATCTCGCTCCTTCAAACTTTTAATTTCGCGCTGGATTTTCTGGGGGGTGCTCAATCTCTCTTTTTCTCTCGCTCTATCCCACCACCTAAGGGGTGGATGAGCTCTTTGAGCGACACCTTTTGATCGTTCATCCGCTCCAAAACCGATGGTGTAAACGGCTCTGCCACCCTCGAGGACACCCGCCGTAAAAAGTCTGATACTAACATAATTAAAGTACAAGCAGTGTAATTTTACTTAATTAAATTCCCTTCTTCGTTCGGAGGACAGGGCGTCTGCCACACGGCAAGGGCGGAGACGATATGAACTTTTTTCCACCCAATGAACATTAAAACTCGGCATTTAATTTCATCAGAGATCTAAGAGGAGAGATTTTTTTGACCATAAAAAAAGAGGGGGTTCGCTGCTTCCCTTTTCTTTGCAGCCGTGAAGAGATTGCGCCAACAGATGGACACTCTTATCTTCGCGGAATGCGCGAATAAAGAGATGAAATGAAACGGTGTTAAGCAGGGGAGGTCGGAGACACAATGCAATGAGGTATCAAGGGGGTGAAAGTTACGTAATTACTCACCGTGGTCGAAGAGGAAGCTGCTCTTGGCGATGGCGTGGGCGGCCGGCGGTAGTCCCGGCATGCTGAACGCGTATGCACCGTTCCCGAAGCCGCCCCCAAACAAAGGACCGACTGCAACAAAGGAAAATTTTGTTAATATTATCAAACCGCCGTTTTCCACTCGCTGCACGCGCGTATAACATTCAATTCAATTTCATAACGCCCAAAAACCTAACCCTGAATACTAATATCATAACCCTTATATTCGTTTGCGCCGTGCCGCGTGTTCCCCCATACATTCCGAGCGCGCTTTTTTTGCACATTTAAATTCCATTTTTCGATGCACTTCAAATTTCCAAAAAAATATTATATATTTATGTTTACATTCCAAAAGCAATAATAAAATAGTTTATCAAATTTGATTACATTCATTTCCGAACATTCATTCAGAATTAATTTTACTATACTACAACGATTTTAATATATATTCTAAAAGTCAACAATTATACAAATAGAAAATTAGTTTTTTTTTATTATTTACTTAAAAAAAATATTTAACGAAATAGTTGTTAATTAATATATAAGTTTTATTACAAGTATTTTCATACACAATAAAATTATATTTAGTTAAATATTTACTCCTTTCATTGTTTAGTGCAAAGTATATTTTATTGTAGATTAAATATCAAGCTGTATTAGTATATATTTTTGTTTTGTCCAAAAAGCATAAAATCATTTTCAAAGTTAAACAGATAATAAAGCACGTAACAATGTGTATGTAACTGTACCTAAATGCATCCTACAGGGATGTTCTGGGAAATGAAGGTCTGGAAGGAAGTTCTTAGCAATTGGTACACCTAAATATTGAAGAAACTACTATCAAATACAACAAACAGAAATATAAAAAAATATATATAAGGAGAGGAGGATTTCAACTACAATAAACTAAATCAAATATACAAATAACAATATAAAGATATCAAATTCAACAGTGGTCTCAAACTTATGGCCACATCAAAACCCCAAAAACTATTCTACGAATGCATAGTTTTAGAGACATTGAACATGTAATTTGGATTGATATTATTGAAATACAATATATAGAAATAAAAATTAGGACAAGAATATGTGAATCTACTGTAAAAAATATTGACTATAACAGAATTTAAAAAAATAATAGCACAAAGAGAAATAAAAGAGTAAAAAGAAAATAAGAGAAGAGAAGTAAGAAAAAGCTTGGCAATTATATTACCATCAAATATCTTCAAAATGCACTTGAGTCTGTTAATACAACTATGCTGTACTGTTTTTTTTTTCTTCTGTAACCGAGAAGCGGTAATTGCATTACTTTTATTGCCATCGACGGAATCCGCGTAATACAAAGATCATTCCACCTCAACCATCCTCTTCGCTCGCCCGTGTCCATTTTTCTTTAACAGTCCTTCGCGCGATCCTTCTTTACTTTTTTGTCCACCTCTTCTGCAGCTCTCAGCTCCCATAAAAATATTCAATATAAAGTGACCATTTTTCAGCCGATCGGATGACACATTTACAACAACGAATGTACTGCTCGACCGGCGACGACAAATCACACAATTCGATACAATAAATCAATTAAGACGAGTGACCGCGCATACCGGCATCAGAAAGAACTTAGAAAGGTTTAGGAGACATTTGAAAAAAAAAACTGATTTCAGCGAAACCTGGAAATATTCAAATGGGCGAGAAGAGAAGAGACTTAATTAAATCTGGGGAAAAACTCATTCCCCCGTCTCGGTAATATCTTAATTAAATATTCGCATATCTTTCTAAATAAAAGAAAAAAAAACGATCCACCATACCCTCAATGCGAAGGGTCGCAGACCTCGTGGATAGTAGTCCGGAGGGACAAAATAAATAAATAAAGAAAAAAGCGCATAATATTTCGTTTTTAGTTTAAAATTCAAATTCGTATTATCTTTGAGCTTTTGTATTCTTTCGTTAAATATAGAATGCTCTTACGGCGGAGAAGCAGAGCAGGGTGATTGAAGTTGCGTTGAGGTAATGATGAATAATTTGAAAAGGGCTTCTCGTACATACGTATAAATGCAACATTTTTATTTATTTTTTTTTTGCTTGTCTCACTTGTCTGCGGCTGTTTTTCCGCCGTCGGTGGAGGAGGATTCATTTTCCAGATTTCCTCTGTCTGCGGTTGGTTTAAGGTGGAGTGGAGAGGAAAGAGGATGGATGCCGACGTAAGCTACTTGATTTTTGCGATTTCGTGACCGAACAAGATTCCGTAAAATCGTTTGAACGTTTTTAGAATTCCCCACACCGATGAGTCCATTCGGGCTAAGCTAAACCAGTAGTGGGAAAACGTCGGCATTTTGAAAACAATTCAAACATAAATAAGTTGTCTGCAGGTTTTCGGTCCGGGGAATGCGAGATACATGCTGCCGCTTGTTTCTATACATGTGAACAACAGTCGAATGGTTTATATGGAAATAAATTTTATAAGAGTAACGCGTTGGTCAACATTATCACATCATCACACACCATACAAACACCATACAAACAACAAGCAACAAAGAAAAAACCAGGACAGAAAACGACGGCGACACACACACACCTATACATATACGTATACATTCTCGCACTAAAATCCCTTATAAAATTATACGAAGGAGGTGGAGAATGGACCGAGAAGAAACATCTGGGCAATACATTACTCTCTACATGCATTAGTAAGTAGAACTTTAGGTATACTATTTTAAGTCGATTATTTTACAACAAAAAAATCTTCAATAAATCGTTATATTTCTATTTTAACATAATCAAATCTTTATATAACAACACTTTTTTTTTTAATATAAAGTCTTAATTTTGAATGGTCTCGTTAATTATAAGTAAAGCAATATAGTCCGTGTAATCGATTTCGCCAATATACCGGACTTTTAGAAACCAGACTAATCGAGAAAAACTAAATACAGGAATACAGAATTTTGTCAATATACCGGACTAAGCAAAAAATAATCCGTACAAAAAGAAACTTGACTGTATAAAGAGGAAAAGTTTGTTTTGAAAATTTCAAACTAGACTATAGTGAATCCGGACAAATCGAAGCGGCACTATCCGAGTAATTAGCAAATAATTAAATTAATAGAAAAGGTAAATCTTCTAAAAAAATAACATTCTTATAATGATTGAATTAAAACATACATTTTTTTTATTAAATATTAGAAAATTAAGAAAATATCATTTAATACTAGTAACAAGTGTAATAAGTTTCTCAAGCTTTATGTCGTGCGACCTAATATATTTGTTTGTAGTTCTATTACCAAATTTTAAGAGTATTTCATGAATTCCTCGGTTTGATACAAGATGATAGCTATCATAGGTTGAGAAACGCTGGATTTTTATACAGATTTAACTTTCTTATGATTAACGAAGATCATAATTTAGTTAAAGTAGACTTAAAATTAAATAATTGAAAATCATTGAAATACCATTTCATGAGTTTCTCGTTTTGATAAAAGGTGACAGGTGTCATTTCGCAACCCAAAGATTAAGAAATGCTGGTATTTATCATATAGATTTAACTTTCATAGTATGATAGTTAAATTTGGTTAGATTTTAAAATTTCTGGAGATTGAAACGAAACAACAATAATGTAAACGTTCAATGCATCAAGGATTTCCCGTTAATTAGAGGATGTGACAGGAAACAAAACACGAAAGGGAGCAGCAATATGAGTATGGCGCTGGCGTCGCCGTCGAAGATGATGGTGATATGATGCGATGTGATTTGTGTATAGTTCTATGAGTATTTTCGTTTTGTAAGTTTGATTTGCGATTCGGATGGAAGAGATGAATGGATTGGGGGAGTGCAGTTAGATATATTGTATGTGCAAGCTGACAGACAAATGCAAAAGTAAACAAGAAAACAAACGTCATGGACATGCATTGGTACTGGGTATAAAGACAGATGAACGGCTCGAATAAATCCGGTGATCCGGTGATCGGGGAAAGGTCCGAGTATTATTGACAGGTCCTGCTGGATAGGAGGATGGAAGAGGTGGAGGAAGAGAATGGGGGCTACTGCAGCAAAACGTTTGCTTTCCAATGCTACGTGTTTACGTATGTATTTGTGTGTGTGTATGTGTATATATATGCGTATGTGTGCGTGTGTATGGAAAAGGCCATCGGAGGGTCAGTAGAAATGCGGACAAAAAGGAGAGAAAAGAATGGACGGCGGTCGCGGCAGATGTGTATTTGCCTATATATATATATATATATACATTTTGCAGGCCGATGACGGGATGATAAGGTAATAAGCAAACCAGTCCGATATTTAAATACATGAATTATGTAGATGCGTACTTATCCGATTGGACATATTGATATTCCACGGGACGTTATTAATAGTCGCAATTTACACACAATACCAATACCAAAAACTTTCGCAGTATGCGGCTATGTAAAATGCCCGAACGTTTGAATACAATTTATATTCAAATGAATGTTTCTGTAATTGCAGTAAACTGCACTTTCGAACGGGATTTATGCGCCGAGCGGAGGAGAGTCCAGTATGCGCGTTTCGCCGATGCCACCTTCTGAAGATCCAACCCCGTCGATTATATACAGGGTGATCGGTTTTAGGATGAAAGAAACAAAGTAAAAAAAACGACTAATTTATATTACAGCTGGCCGCGTCTTTACATTTGAACTACTCTTGTCCAGTTTATAAATTTACACTGGACATTTTCCGTCTCATGAATCACGCACTGGACAAGATCATATACAGATCGAAGAAGATAAATAATGGAACAGAATCCACTTTTTCTTTTTTGTTTATTTTTTTATTTCACTTCTGTAAACTTCTTTAAACCGATTTCTAAGAATCACCTTCATTTTAAGACATTGAAGAAGAAAAATACAAATTTACAGAATTTTTACAACAATTTAATGAATCAATTAAAAAAAAACTTATTACATTTCTGCTTTACTATTATGTGAACATTATATAAGTTTGTAAACCATAGAAGTTAAGAATTATCCAAAATAAACGACAAATATTATTGTTGTTTTACATTATATTTACATACAGGAGAGATGCCTAATTTGGACCAGCTGTTTTTTAATTGGAAAAAAAGATTATAAAAGACAATGTAAAGTTAAATTTTTTCTTTCTAAATTATTTCAATGAACATTTATAGTAAATTGGATTATAAATATTTATATTTACATTTGAATAATGAATATATAAATTGTATTTGAGCAACTTTTAGATGCCCAATCAGATCTTATATAATTATTCTATTCCAATTTATGGAAAACTAACCAGCCTCCAGATCACATGCATTACACGTAACAGGAAGACATCAATAGCAAGTTAGGAGGGAAACCTCACAAAATCCATATTATATAAGCATTTGTTGAAACCACAGTTCTATTTAGATTTATTTCTACAAATGTATACTTAGTCAAATATCGCGTAAAAATTATATAAAATTTTAATTTTTTTTTAGTTAAAAAATACAAATTAAATTTTCTAATTGCAATTGTAAAAACAATTAATTAAATTGATATAAATTCTAATTGTATACGAGAGTAGTTCCAATAACTACTAAAACAACAGATGTTAAGTAGCCTGTAGATAATGCGCGCTAACGGTAGGATTAGAACCAACTTGATTTAAAGCGGTGCGAAGATTAGGCGAATCCGGATGGTATCGAGGAGAATCTATGGGACGTCCCCATTATCCTAAAGGATTTAAAATAATCGCGAAACGGATTAGTATAATTTCCCGATTCATTTCAATCACATCATATTTATATGTAACCTTATTTATTTATAAAAAAAATAATTATTTTTTTAAAGGACAAGAGTTTCGAGGAGATTGAACATTTTTATGCTAGACAATTCGAAGGCAATACGAGGGGGCGGAAAATTGGGAAAATAAAAATGTTTACTGCTGTATAATTCAGTTAGCGAATCTGTAGGAGCAGAAACGTGCATGTTTACATGGAAACAAAACAAAAGAAAGAACAAAATATATATATAGAACGAGGCGAATGGAACGAGCAGAGACACTCTGTTTTCTAGTAAATATAATAACAATAAAATGTAAATTGATTTCTCACGGGGAAGGGAAGTCACAATGGGAGGGTGCAAACATAAGTTGACTCCGGCACAGCTGGATAGGTAATAAGGACTGCTATATTTACTCCATACATCGGAGGGTAGCTTAATAAATCAAATAAAATATATACGTGTGTTTCTATGTATAACATATATAAATATCGGGTTCTCCAAAAAGTTCATTAAGTACCAATGATGATGCTTAAATGTAAAAAACAAAGAACTTGTGTATATATTCTAAAAAGTGATATTTGAAGTGTCTTTAGAAAAATGTTGGGTTTGGATCAAATTAAACTGAAACATTACCCTCGTGAAAATGGAAAAAAAACAAATTTTAGACTTTGATACTTTTCTATTACTGTAAAGTCAAAAATGCCACGAAAGCAATAACCAAGATAGATTTTTATGACGAAGAAGTTGCTGTAGCTAAATGAACTAAATGGGAACATAATTCTCTAAATATAGAGCTAATGATTTCAGCCTCAAAGTTCTGCTAATAATAATGAATGAGCAGAGATCAAAAACAACTATCGACGAACGTTTTTGAAGCTTAAGATATATGAGTTTTGTACAATTTAAGGGACAAAAATCACGACAATTTCAGTCCTTATACTAATTTTACTAATTAACAAAAATTGTATTTGTCCACCCTGTAGACAATGCACTTTCCAATTTCCACAAATTTGGATCTTTGCAAAATTCCGATTAATTTTTAGACCTGAAGAAGTTTTTTTTTTATATTGTAATGATTAAGTTACATGAAAGATGAAGAAAGGTTTATAGATCAAAAATGGTGCATACATTTTCGTGAAAAATCGGTACGAACTTTCCGGAAAATCCAATATATAAGTGTAATATATATATATTTATCTATGTATAACTTATATATAAAGTTGTGAAATTTTAGGGGTATGGATAAATTCCGTTATTCCAGGCGGTCGGTCATCCGGGTCGGGCAGATCGGAATCCATCATTTGCACAAACAGAATCGTAAAACCATCGCAAACAAATACTACATAATTACATGAACTTTTTAATAACAACGCAAACATTGTGCGATAATTCCCCCTATTTCAAATATATTTCCACGTACACACATAAATTGATATTAAATGTGACCGCATCCGATCCATCGCTATTTTATATTATTTACAATTCACGATTATTTCCAAAAACAACAGATACACATACGTATATATATAATAACGATTATTAAATCCGACCGATTTCATAACGCCGTATATAATTAAACAGCGCCCGAAGTGCAAACAAAACGATCCACACATTACGGATTTCCGAAATATTTTTCCTTTTCCCGCCGTAATTTTTCATTAATGCATTTTGGTATGATTTAATTGTACATTAATATCAAACACATTTCATTTCAAATATACATAAGTTTTTTTTTTGTAAATTTTATATATTTTTTTTATGGAAATGAAACATTGAAAAATAGATTCAAATATTTATAACAAATAATTAAAAAATAAATAAAATAATTTTATGAAACATATAAAAATTATAATTTTTTTGTTTCTTTTCACATTTATTTCTTGTATTAATTATATATTTATTTAATTAAGTTTGTTCCATTTATAAGTTTTTTTTAAATTTTTTATTAATTAATTCATTGACAAATAATTACAAATAAATATATGATTTTTTTTTTCATAAAATTATTACTCTATTTGATGAAAATGTGCATACATACAAATTTTCTTCAATTTCAATTAATTAAGAATAAGTTTTGCTTATTGAAATTATCTAAATTTTTTTTATATACATTTTTTATAATAATAGTAATACATTAATTATTCGCAAAGTGCGGTTTCGATCAGTGCGGACATCAAAATAAACTAAATTTAATTGAGCCAAATATAAATAAATATAAGACAAAATAATTTTCTGTACAAAAATTATCATATGTTTTTCTTCTATACAGTTTATTTTTTAAAGTTTTCGATTAATCCGGTTTCAATTTGTGTTTTTTTTATTACTTATTTATGATGGATTGATAAAATATCAATTGTTAAATCATGAGTATTAATAATAGTAATGTCTATTAAATAGTATAGTTGGTGGAATTGAATTAAGATTGATGTTAGGATGTGACCGCTCTTTGATCCGTTGCGTTTCTATAGGTTCTTTAGTGAAGAAAATTGAGGAAGGAAGGAAGGAAAAGAGACAAATAACAAAAGCAAAATATGTACAGAATTGAGAAAGAAATGCTGCGAAAGTATAATGTGCTTAGGTAGCTGTGAAATGAGGATCAATTAGACAACTATTTGTCACATAAGTGACTTATGGACACCTGCTTTCCAGTCCAGTGCACTAAATAGCCGTTTGCAATGGCTCATTGTGAGTGTGCCACCAAAAGTCATTCAGGCAAAAGGGAGCAATAGAGAAAATGAGAGAAAGAGACAAGCGGGGTGCAAAAAAAATAGGTATTACACACCCTTGATGCTCGGTATACGGGATCAGCTTACCTCCCTTTTAGTGGCTTAATACCCACTCACCCTTCACCCTCCGCTCCATTCCTCTCTTTCTCGCGCGTACACACACTTTCTCACCTCTCAGCCCTTTTGCATTCCGCTAACCGAACGTTTCGCCCCTAATTTACAAACTAACATTCCAATAATTAGAACAAATCGCTTTCACCTCATTCCTACGCCGCATCTTAATCTCCTTAACCCATTCACATACACCTCACTAAATCTCCTACATTCGAATTCCATAGCCCTTACACATATATCAACCAATCCATTCATGAACTTTTTTTCTCTTCAAATTATTCAACCAAAGTTCAAAGGTTTTAGATAAAGTTACATAATTATATAATAATTTAGCTACAAAATGTATAGCATCTACAAACAATTCACAATTTTCCATATTATTCAAACATTTTGAGATTTTATATTATTATGCTAAAATTGGTGTATTTATACTGAATTATCAAAGTTTTTATGTCTATCATTTTATATCATCAAAAAAGTCTTTTTACTTATTATTCGTTACTTTCAACTATTTTTTTATTTTTTAAATTATATTTGTAATTAAAATAAATGAAAGAAAAAAAAAATAAATTTACAATTGGTACTTTTAACAAAAAAATTAAAACTGAAGAATCAAAAAATTAACATATGTATGATGTAGACCAGATGTGTATAAAGGAGAAATCATGTCACAAAAATGATAGAAAACAATACTCTACAAATATATATATATTTTTTTATATTTGTATTGATTTATACACTATGGTAAATAATGTTTGGTAAATCTGGGGTATGTAGATTCAAGGTATTTCGTTCCCGTTTTGAAGAGGGTTCGATGCCGGGATTTCTGTTTAGTGAATGAATTAGCAGTCGTAACGAATGGAATTAGTGTTGTGTTTTTGGTATAAAAGTGTGGGGTGCGAAATGATAAATCATGCCATTGGGGTAACTGGGGCGGCGGCAGCGGCGGCGGCGACGCGGATCTCAATAAATTATAATCTATAATCTGCAAACACACGTATACAGGCGTAATACCCTTCAGGAATAAAAGTAATTGAAATGATGTCGGATTAAAAGTTAAATTGCCTTTGTTACAGAAGGAAAGAGAGAGGTGCGAGAGGATAAAAGAGAAACGTACATCGAGGGATGGATTTGAACAAAAAAAAAGGACGAAAGTATATACACATATATATTGTGTATATAATAATAAAAACTGTTCTGACAGAGGGACCGGAAACGTAAAGAATGTCCGACAATGGTTCTACGTCGGTGTGTCATTAACTTGGTCACTGTAAAAGCTACCTACACTTCCTTCTTTTTTTCTCTCTCGTACCTCGCTTCGAAAGAAAACGAATTGTTTGAGGGATTTATTGTAACCCTTATGTTCAGGAACCGACGGATTTGTGGTCACCGGGGACCATCTTAGGGCGAATTCACAGTTTAACAAGTGTAATAGAGCTTAAATCCCTGGGCGCGTCTCTTCGCCACCCCCGCCGCAACCCATTTCCAGGCTTTACGTCAACACTCAAATTGAAATGTCACTCTCGTCACTTCGTTTTTACCACCCCCCCGAAAAAAATATATTAACCTGTTTTTTTTTTCTCTCTCTCAAGGATTCGCAAGTTTTTGTAATGGCATTTGTAGGGGAAGAAAATGATACAACTATTTGCATCCGTATCTTTGTAAATCCCACAAAGAAAAACGCATAGTCTCACGTTTCTTGACTATAATTCAATGCAAAAAAAAGTTGAAAGAATATTATCTTTTTCTTGCTAAGCTCAGATTTGTAAACTATATTTTTTGTAAAAAAGTATTAACAGCTACAATTATTTGTTGCTAAGGATGAGAAAAGTTGGCAGTAATCTTAACTATTAAAATGTATCTAAGCTGAAGGTATCGAATAAAGTAGGTATAAATGAACTCCTAAAGTGCGAATCTATATTTTGTGTAAAATTATTAAGATGATTGAAATAAAATATATGTCTACACTAATCTTGTCTTATCGAAAGGTAGGAAAACTATATTTTCTGTAAAAAAGTTAAAATATTTTGTAAAATGACACTTTGACAGTAATCTTCAGTTTAGTATTCTTTAAGTGTGCTAACGTTTATAAATAGAAAAATATATAGTTTGTGTAAAATTGGTATACGTTAACGCAGAAAAGTATGAGATGAATTACATAAGAAATTTGGATGCAATCTTGATAAATTAGATGTATCGAATTATGTAATTTATCGACATCTGTAGGTATAAATAAAACATTGTCACTGGACAAAAAGTAAAGTGTAGCACATTTTGTAGGTACAAAAACTATACTTTGAGTAAGAAGGTATAAAAATTTGGAATGCTTTAGCAGTGATCTGGAGTATTAATAAGTATCCAAGTTTGTTGGTATAAGGATTACAACTTGCATTGCCAATTGGTATTTTTTATGAACGGTGATTAATATTAAATACCAACTTTGGTTGTAATCTTTGTAATAAAATCTGTAGGTATAAAGACTATACTGTGTCTAATAATGAATTGCTATTGAGGGTTGAATTCATATTGGGGGTATTATGACATGCCTAGATGAATGCAATTGTTGCTAGGTATGATTTCATTCGGAATGTTGAGCAAACTCCCCCGACGCCGGGGTCGCACACCGCAGAAATCGGTTTCGGAGGCCGGAGTGTCAACATCCAAATTGAAATGTCAGTGTCACTCTCTCATTTGACTGCTCTCGAAAACAAGAGAACTGCCATCAGCGCAACATGCACCAACGAGCAACGAAAAAAAAAAGAAAATATGCAACTGCGTGCATCCAAAAAAAAAAACAAATATGTATGAGTAAAAATCATAATAAATAAATAAATAAATAAATAACTAAAAAAAAAGTTATTGCACAACCGTAAATAATTGTATTTGCATTCGGGAATATTTTAATAACGGGGCAAATGTTATGGAAAAGTGTGACATGATGTAATTACGCGTTTTGGTGGCACGGAAAGGGGTGATTTGGTATTCGGGGTGCATTGGATTGTGTTGTGTTGCCGTGGCCGGTTGGCGTCGCGACGCCCCGCTAACATTTCGCGGCAACACACGTACACACACTAATTGCTCGGTGATGTTGATGGGGACGTGCATTTGGCTCTTCGTTACTTCAGTCCACCCCCTGATTTACATGCCGCAGACACGTTCCGTTTAATGAGTGAAATTGTCCTTTTTTTATTGGAAAGAGGATATTTATAGTCGGAATCACGACGCGACGTTATATCCTGCCGGTGTCAAATGCGCATCCTTATATAATTGACAATCTACAAAATGTGACAAAGTGTTGAACCTTTAGATACTTCAATTTATTCAACTAAAGAAAACAACTTTTTAATTACTTATTATAAAAAAAAACTTATTATAGAAAAAATATAATTAGAAACAATTCTTCGGCATTGAACAAAACTATTGGACCAATAATTGATAAAAATTATTCTTCTCGGCATATTATTATGTAACATAAATTCATTCATATTAGAATCCATCTTATAAAAAAAAGTATTGAACCTTATAGTAGTTTGAATTTAAAAATTCTTCAAAACTTCTTGAAGCAGACATATACTAGTTACTATGAAGACGCGGTGATTTACTCATAATACAAAGTGATATTACGATTTATTTTTGTATTGAAAACAGGATATTTATGAACCAGAAAAAGGTTCCAACTTTATGACGGATGTGTCCCTTTCTCTCTCGGTCTCTGCACCTCAGCAATGCGCGGGTCGTCCGATCACGATCACCTTGAGCATCTCAGCTCAGCACAGCTCAGCTCAGCTCAGCTCAAAAGGATTCCCGAAGAATAACGTCGCTTGTTTTTTGGGACGGTCAACGATGCAGGTTCATAAATATCGGCCCCCGAGCCATAACCTCTGTGACATTGCTTCAATCGCCACTCGAGGCGCAACATTTCTGCTAAACGCATCCATAAACCTCTCATAAAAGGGAAAACTTTAACGGCGGAACAAAGATGGGACAAGACTTTAACTCTGGGCGTTAAACAAATTTCTTTAACACGCGCATTCTGCTGCAATAAAACGACATCGGATTCTTCAATTCAATACACAGACTCATCGTCGGTTCTACTCGTTTTTTGTCCTTGTTGTATTCTTCCTTTACTTTATTTTTCATGTTTCCGTATCGAACATCCTCTTTTTGATGATAAAGCAATAAATTCCGGTATCAAAAGACATCCAAACTCAAAGAAAGAATACACACCATCATATATATATGTTAACACTAAAACGTATAATCCGTAATGAGCAGTTATTTTATAAAATATCTATTACAAATCGTTAAAGTATAAAATACGGTAAAATAAATAAAATTATTGAAAAAATATTTTTGGGACAAGAAATTTTGTCGATCGATAAAATTTGTGAAACAATTTTTAGAAAAAAAAAAGATAAAATTTACCCAAATTTTAAGTGTTCCGCTTTATGCAAATGCGTTAAAATAATTAGAATATACTCATTATTTGCAATTATGTAATTACAAGATTGTACAATGTACCAAAAGAGATGCGAGACACGAGTCGTGAGTATTAATTGCCTCTTTAATTAATTTTCTTTGAAGCAACAATTAATTTAGTAGTCATATAATTTTATGTGCAAACAAATAATTAATTAAAATTTTACTGCTAAAAATTCAATGACTTTCGAATAAATTCGATAGGTTTTCGAATAATCTTCTTCCAGTTAAAAGTCGAAAGTTACAAACCGCATGAAATTAAGAGTCATCCCCTGAAAATCAACCCTTTTATTCGGATTGAAATGCAAACGGCACCACAGTTAGGGGTTGTTTTTCTCTATTCCAAACTTTCAGTTTTATTTTGCATTTTATAATTCTCGCATTCATCATTGCTTTATAAATATTTTTAATAATATTCCAGTTTATGAAAAAAATATATAATCCTTAAGATTTATCATTAAGACAGTCTGAATTTATTAGAAATTTAGTCATTTTCACTTCGATATACAGTAATACTTCGTTTAGTGCTTAGTGTTCTTAGAGGACAAGCGTTAATCGAGGAAAAGTTAAACGAGTATGTGCATATTTTATAAACTGTAATATTATACATAAAAATCAGGAAAAAGAAAGGTAAATTTTATGCTAAGAGGTTATTTGAATGTATAAAATCATTGAAATCAGAAGTGTTTTCGAAGGAATACTATCTATTGTGGAAGTTGTGAAATTGATGACATTTGTCAAATGGATGTTTCCATCCGCGAATTAATGGTTCACTGCAAACGGGTATAGAAATATCCTCGTAAGTTTTCAATAAATGCCAATTAGATGTTTCCATCCACGTTTTAACGCTTGATCGAATATCGATATCCATGGAACTACCCCCAAGAAAACCGCCCTAACAAGCATTCATTATCCCCCCAAAGGCGAAATATGTGCATGACGAGATCTGACGAGAAGAAGAGAAAAAAAAATATGAGAGTAAAAGGAGTCATGTAAAGTGGTTGGCTTTGAATGGAAATTTTCTTAGGTGTAGGAAAAACATTTCGCGGTAATCTGAGGCGCCTGGAAATGTGTTAAAATTTTTACATAACAAAAAAGGTTGTCGAAATTTTGAAGCGGGGGGTCGCGTATTATACGACGAGGGGTGCAAGTTATTCATCTCCGACACCGCCGCCGCCTCCAACACGGGATCATCGCCAATCTGAATTGTTAATGTATCCAACCAAGAGTGAAAGGGCCGTCATGATCCCAAAGCCAAATAACATCGCGTAAACCGAAATGAAGGGAGGATTATAAAAAAAAATAAGAATGCATACAGAGAATAAAAACTGAAGACAAACTTATAAAAAAAAACATAGTAACAAATTTCGAAGTTTTTAATGACTTCTTTTACTCATTAGTAACAAATTTTAAATAACAAAATTGAAGGATTAAAACTTTAGTTACTATCAAAATAAAGATTTTGAATTATTAAAATTATGAAAGAAATCAATAGAATCTTGAAGTCTAAATTAGAACTAATTACTTGGGTATTTCATTACCAACAATTGAAAATTTCAAAATTAAGAAAAAAATGTTCAAATAAACTAGTTTATCCACTCTTATGATAATAATGATCAAATAATAACATAAAAACTGTATAGGACAAAAAATACTCAGAATAAAATAAAAGAAGAGACAAAACGTAATTAAATTTGTAACTATGCGAAGGATGCGTTCAGGTGTGAGTTGTGTAATGAAAGCAAAAATTTCACCGTATTGACAAACGTAATAGAAACGCGAAAAGGGGTGGTTGGTTGGGTAGTTGGAGGCGTCGGCGATGAGGGGTGCTTTTCGAAATTATACAGAACCCGTCGGGTAACGGTGGTAAGTTGGCAAAACATTGTGCCAGGGTTTTCATCATTTGTCACAAAAATGCATAGCTAACAAACCGCGACATTCGTTTTGCGAAGTCGCCGTTCCCATTTCTGCGTTTCAATTAAAAATGTGCAAACATTAGCTCTCGTCAGTTATGCTCCGCGAGGCTCCATAATTGATTGTGCCGACGGATCTCACGCTGCAATGGCACCCCTTCAAACAATTTTCACCCTCAAAAAAAAAGTAAATAAATAAATACATAAAAGTGAGAGAGAGAGAGAGAAATTCTCTCCACCTCCATTCTCTATTTTTTTTGCATTCTCCACCTCTGCTCGTCCTTTTTTTGTGTTAGGGGGTTGTAATGAAAAGACGGCCTGATAATCGACGGCGGTTAAGGGCTAATGAATACCCAAGACGCCCCTACAAAGAAGCGAAAATGATAACTTTGTGTAATTATTGCCCCCACTCGAGGGCGCGTTCTGAGTGAAGAATATAAGCAAAAAAAAAACGTAATAACGCAATGCTCGGGAAAAAAGTCTTAATCTCTGGCGAGCTTTAAAATCCTTATCGAAACAAGGGTGCGGGTATAACGACCATAATAACGCGCATATTTCAAGAAAAAAATAAATAAATAAATGTAGGACAGAAGGATAGAGGGTTTGCATATAATACTTGTTGACTGTATTTATGCGGACGCGCGACAAATACGTGTTGGTATGTTGTCTCTTTTTTTTTTCGGGGTTGACGCGTTTTAATTTTTAGTCGGATTTTGACGAATGCATTGAATTTATTATTAATTGAGTGGAAATCGAATTCGGAAGTTAATTGTTGTCTCCCGCGCAACCCCCCAATTTGATTTGCAGTCCGTCAATTTTTTTTTTTGATACTCTCACCCTCTCGTTTTTTCAACCCTCCATACATATCGACAATAGTCGCGAATTTTTTCCCGCGAAATAAATTACCGGATGATGTTCTCGCATGCAAAAAATAAATATGGACAACAACAAAAAAAAAATATGATTTGCAAAATTAAATGAGCGCATATGTCATAAGTCACGATTTACAAATTACGATCGTTTCGGATTATTTTTCATTATTCTATAGTATAAAAATATACTAATTGTAGAGTTCGAAATGTTAGTTTAATATACTTTGGACAATAATTTATATCTTAGTAATTTTGCATAGAAATGTAAGTACTTGAATTATGTTAATCACCACTTTAACTGTTGTTGTATTTACAAAATTAGTGGTTATTTCAATTTTGTCGTATTACTTTAAAAATTTCTTATAAACATCAAAAATTTTACTTGACTTTTGATTTAACGGTGTGTAGTTTTTAATATTACTAAACGGAATATGAGCCGCAATTTCTCATTAAAAGAGCCTCAGGTTGCCGAGCCCTGTTCTAAATAATATATTTAGATTATATAAAACAAAATCTTCTTTCGTTACTATCAAACTTATCCTCCAATTAAACTTCATAATAAATAAATACAGTAAAACGGATTATCCTTGATAATTTGGGAACATTAAAGCACGGGTAAAAAGACATTTTTAATCATTTTAAAAGGTAATTGTTTTATTTGTAAAATTATTTACTAGATTTGCTAAGACGGCCGCAAACACGGTTAATCCGAACCACGATAAATTGACACTAGGATAATCGGCGTTTTACTGTATCTGTAATGTAGATCTACATTCTATATCAAGAAATTTTGTTTAACAGCTATAATAAAGAATTTCAGTTTTTTTAACTATTTTGTGGTATAAACGTTATATAATTATTTAAAAATGTGTTGTTAGAATTTAAGAATTACTGTAGAAACTTATTTGTTGTAAAACTATATGTTTACAAAAAAAGACAGTTGTGTCCTTAAAAGATTCAGTCTGCTTTGTATGGAATGACTTCTGCAATCCTCGGCAGCTGTCGGCTTCTTGCTGAATAGGTAAATTCCCGTATACTGCACATAGACGAAAGCATATGGAATTTTCTAGTTTAAAGCTGCAGTCAACAACTAGTATAAATGATTGATCGAAAAAATGCTGCTTGAAAAATAACCTTCATGTGATGTGTTTACTTCTACTTTCCTACGCAAGTTTTATAAGTATATTAAACAATATTTTTTTAATTATTCATATTTTTTCACAAATCTTATTAATATTGTTAAATGAAGATTTAATTATATATATTTTCTTTAATTAGCGCAAGCGACGTTTCACTTCTTGGGAAAGTTAATCAACGAACTCAGATTGGTAATATTTTCCAATATAATAAGACAATTTTTTGTCGATTTCTATGTAAAAAAGTTGCGTCTATGTAAAATTTTATACTTTCATTTGGAACACAAATAATTTCAGTCAAAAATATTTATAGGAACATCGATAATTCGGTCATAACATCAAAAATTACGTCAATTAAAAAGTGATGTAACATCAGTCACCACGTAACACGGTTATAAAGTCATAAAACACGCATTTTTTTTTAAATTGGACTACAGAACGATTTTTACTACATTTTTTTGAAATAATAAAGCATTTAATTCCACACAAATAAATATAAAATAAACACACAAAAAATAATCGTACTAATTTGGTTATAATTATTTGTAGAACAGAAAGTCTTAGCTACTGAATAATACTGAAGTTATGAAAGTGTACAAGAAAAAAATTAACTACTTTATGAAACTTATATAACAATGAAAATGATTTATGCTAGATTTTAATGTCACAATTATGATTAACAATATTTTAAATGAAGTAACTAACAGCAAAAATGCAATAATTAAAATTTTGTGAAATAAATATGAATTGTGTAATTTTATTGAAATAAGATTAGTTTTGTTTGAAATATTTTTTTATAAATAATATTAAAACGTAATATTTTTTTATGGTTGAAATTATTTACAATAAATTATACTTTATTATTATTTTTTTTATGTTTAAACATTAAAAGATAATTGTTTTCTTATATAAGTACAACTGTATTTATTTACATATTATCTAGTAAAAATACAAACAATAAATATTGTCTAAATTAAGTCATTTTTTAAGTATAATATATATTTTCAATTTCGCATTTTTCATGATATATAATACAAAAAAATGCAAGTTTAAGCTATTCCGACGGACGAAGATTATTAAGTGAACATGGACTTATAGAAATGCAATTTGTTTGTTCCACCAAATTTGTTTACGTAAAAAAAAGCAATTATGTTTTTAACTATTAATTATTTTAAAAATAAACATTGTTATTTTCGATGATTGATTTATTTGTTAATTTAAAAAAAAATGTCTAGGCCAATAACCCTTAAGCTTGATCAAATTTGGTTAGATTTATTTCAACATATTTTCTTTTGTTTTTTTGCATCAAATTAATAAATCTGTATTATTAAGATAGAAATATTTAAAACAACAAATAAATGTTTTCTAATAATTTTCTATACAGTTAATGTAGTAATTAATTATTGGTTTAATTAAATCGAAATAATCGTTTTACATTTAGTTAGAATTAAAGTACGTTTTATGGACTTCTATATGAAATAACTGCGTTTTTTGAAATACTTTAAAAATTGTAAAATATTATATTTCAATTAAATTATTAGCTATTGGATTTAGTTGAAAATTACGTAGAAAATTCCTTGTTTGTATATATTAATTATATATAAAAATAGCAACAAAGGAAATATGTGATTTCGAATGTGCCGATGCGAATTAATGAAAAAAATATGATTAAATACGTCATCCGTTTTATTTGCGTTGCGCGAATGTTGGACGAGGAAATTGGAAACGAAATAAAAAGGTTTGAATTAGGACAAGTTGACATGCTAATTTATGGACGTATGGGTAAACAATAGCTTGCATTCCCGGCGCGAAAGTATTTTTATGGTTTAACGGTCCTCCTCCGAGGATATATTACTTTCATTTCGAATTAATTGCGAATCCGTCGAGGGGGCGGCGGAGGATGAAGAGGTGGAGGTGGAGGCGGTATAGGGGTTGGGACCGGAGGAATCATTCTCACCCGCAAATTGATGGCAATCGAAATTAAAAAGATCGCAGCCGCACTTTTGCAGCCGCCGAAACAAATTAAGTTCGGAAATTTCGATTGGAGTTTTGCGGTACGCCCGAAGCCGCAAACAACAAATCATCACATTCACACGATGTAAGCTCCAGCTAACAGATTTTAACTGTCCACGTAATACAGACGTTAAGCGGGGTCGTTCCCATTTCATAACACCCCTGCAAATAGGAAATTGCAGGCGTGATTTTAACGGCGGTTGCGGTTCGAAAACCGTTTTTCGGTTTTCACGAATTTCCCGAAAATTTCTGTTCATCTTTGTCGAGATGAGATTTGTTTACGCTAGAGCTAAGTTTGCAGCCAGGTGGCTGCAGGCTACTCCGTAGGCGGACGAGGAACAATTGTTTTAAAATTTTCTGTTTGTTTAGTTTCGCGGAGCAGTTGGGACATTTCGATACTCGAGAAATAAACAGGGAGGCTTGAACAAATAAATCCCATTCATGGATAGGCCTCTTCTCCTCTTTTCTTTGGACGCGAGATCTATTTGGGTTTATGTAAACAACTTACGTCGGAAGCCTCTGTTGTCCTCGTGGATGCCGGGGGAGTCGTTGTCTGCCTGTTGGGCAGAGTGCGGTGCTTCGCCATCCTCGGACATCTGGGCGTCGAGACTCTCTTCCTTGACGGCTCCTAGGTTACCTTGGGGCTGCGGGGACATGGAGGCGCTCGCCGGGGAGCAAGAGTCGGTTCTTGGGCTCGGACCAAGGAACCTCTCGTCCGACGGGGAGAAGATGCCGTGGCCGTGGTTGCCGTGCACGTCACTACCGGTCTCAATTTTCAAGCACTTGGGAGGCGCGAACGCCGACGGCGACGGGAACGTCTTCAGATCTCCCAAAGGTCGGAAAGCTCCAGATCCTAGCGAAAGACCGGGATGCAAGAACTGCGGCGGCAAATGGTTTAGAATATGAGCTGGAAGCCCTCCGTATGCCTCCATGTGCCGAAGACCAAACCCCGTCGCCGAGTAGGGTCTATGCAACTCCTTGCTCGCCTCCGACATCTGAAACTGAACCCAGACATGAACTCTTCCCTACTTCAGCACCAGGTTCCGAAGCACCAACATTTTAAGCTTTGTACTAATCAAGGAGCCGTTGTCTCAGGAAATCATAGTCAACGACCCTCGCGGATATTCAATTTCTTGCTCCGTGCCAAAGATTTAGAAACCGTGAGCTTAAACGACATTTGCAAGGAAAGTGCGAACGTGCGTTTTTTTAAAATTATATTATTCGTTTAAATGGTATATCACCTGTGGATTGAAGGGCCTTTGGATGCGGAGAGCATCCTGCAGACCGCCGGCGGCTTGAGAAAACACCACAAGCGCGGGTGAGTTCAGATGTCCTGGGTTTGGAACGTAGGTGGAGTTGTCCATGCTTCTGGATCCTCCTTGCGGTTTAGTTTCAGTTGATGACAGTATGACTCTGCTATTGTAGTATGACCGTTCTGATTGTTCAGGGTATTGAGTATATGTCGGAGTACTACTACTGTTCGACGCACGACATTCCGATCTCGCGTTTGCAACCACCAACTTGCGACTGACGGGGAAGCCCCCTCTCTTAGGGAGACCACGCTTGTTCCCACCCTGGCGCGCGCACCACGTGGACACCTCTAAACATATTCCTCGCTTCCGTCCAATGAGTGAGACATTCTAAATATCCGGCCCTAATTACCGGTTCATTTAATTTAAACAAAATGGTCAACGTTACCAACACCATTCGCTACCTGAGCACAGGTATAACCACTAAAACCATACAATAATACTTATATTCACACTATTCATACATTCTCTTAACTCAAAATTACATTTTTCTTTTTCTTTTTATAAGAATTTAACATAATTTTAACGTAATTCAAAATTAAACTAAAGCAAAATAGATTAAGCAATATATATATGACCGCAGTAATTCCTCCCTTAAAACTCAATATTTATATGTCAAACATTGAAAAATTGCCAATACAAAATGTAGTGTAAATTCATTCACAATAAAAAAAATAATTTTAATGTAAAAATTAAACTTTTATCATTTTTTAACAAGAACATAATCAAATTACTAGTCATTTTTATTATAGAAAATATTATCATACATTAATCAATATTTATTCTATTCATAATAATACATATTTCAGTAACACATTTTGTTTATTCTGAGATTAAATTTGATCAATTCATAATTTTGACCTTTAACTTTTGATTGTACAATTGATTTTAATATTTACATCTTGATTATTTTTTTGGTATTTTAAATTACATAAGAATTTAATTTTATTAAAATTTTGTAAATTCTAAATTGATAGATAACAAGAAAATTATCATACATTTTATCATTTCTAATACATTCTATTTCCTATCACAACTGAACAATATTTGTATTAACTGTGATAACTTCAATTGATAATTAAAAAACTGTAATTTTACTTTTTTTTTTCAAATTAGAAATTTAAAAAAAAGTTAAGCAAAATGTTTCAATTGTCTGTAATTATTTATGTAATTGTTGCAATTAATATTCTAATTATTAATCATTATTTGAAAACAGTTTTCAGGTTGCGTCAATAGGCAGTTAGGACAGAAACCTTCAACCCGAATCTGAAAATAATTGTCATAACAGCTGAAGTAAACAGGAAATTATATTTAAAATATTCTAAACTAAGAATATTAGAATTATTGGAATACGTTATAAAATCAATAAAACAAATATTTGAAAAAATTAAAAACGAAGATTTTTCTCACAAACATAAAAGAATTTGTCCACCTTTGCAAAAAAAAATTGTAATAATTATTAGAAAAATTATATATATGTCCGATGTTCATAATTTTGATATAATTATTTACTGAGCAACTTTATAATCATACTTATTATTTCTGCATGATTTGTGACTAGGCAATAAATAAATTACGAATTGTCGTTGTGGGATTAAATCTGATTGAGCAATTAATGTGCCAGACGTTCTTCTATATATATTTTTTTTTTGCTGAAAGGATACAAAAATTGTAGCCATATATACATATGAGCTTTTCAGCATGTCCGGCATTTATCTTCGTGCTGCGCCATTAAAATAATTTCCGTCGGGAATGTAATTGTCAATCGTAAAGCGGTCGCATTTACACATAACGTAATTAATCGCATTTATAATTCAATAATCCAACAGTTTACGGCGCTATTCGAAAACACCTGAAGCCCAACCGCGAGTTCAGAAATAATTACACGTTCCGACGGGAAAAAAGCTTGGAAAAAAAAATGTATCTGCGTTTCCTCCCTTAACTGGATGGCGGCATCTCACAAATAATACCTTTTCTTCATTCAACTGCTCAGAATTATGTACGTTCGTATAAACATCAAGTACGTTCGTGCGAACAAACTTATATAGATGTACATAAAAAATGTGATTGCATACACTTATTTGAAGAAAAAAAATCCATTAATGATAAAGAATATATGAATATACGTTTGATTTAATTTACTTTTGTAATTGTCACTTTCTTCTTTGAAGTTTACTTTTATAAATTCTTATTATTAAGTAAAATCATAGTTTGATTGAAACAAAATTAAAATATATACGGAAATATAAACAAAATGTACGTTCGTGCGAACAAGAGTAAACAAAACTTGTTTATACATTTATCTAACAAAAACAATTCGAATAACGTACATATTAAGTAATTTGATAAATAAAATATAAACTTTTGATTTGTATAGAAATTCTTTGGTCGATAACCAAAATTTGAGGCATAAATATAAAAAAATATTAGCAATTTGTTAATAAAATAATCGATTGTAGCTGTTATTAAATGGTCAACAATCATTGAAGGAGACATAATCCAGGGAATAGGATTATCCCATCGTAAATGCGTAATCGTAAATCCTTGTATAGTACATATAAATCTGGTCAGAAGGACCGCTGGTCACTGACCCACCTCCAGTCATCCGAAAGGTGTTAACACCAAAATATCCTTTTTCGTCACAATCCTTTGAACTGTGCTCTTCTTAAACACTTAATTGGTTGAGCAATAAATTCGCTTATTGTTACTTAATGCATCCACAAAATCACAATAAATATATTTATTACAGCTCAGAAATTACATCATAAATGCTGTAATTACAAGAATTTACTAAATGTATTTAATATCACGTTCACAATATATAATATATTATTCGTATATAAACCGCATTACTGTACAAGACGCACTTTGAATTTTGGTGCACAAAAAAAACAGTAATATTAATAATTCTATGTGTATTTAGTGCGTCTTCAATTAGTGCGGATTTATTACAGTTTGGTGTAGTACGAACCGGTGTATTGGATTTTGATAGTAAGGTTTCGATCAGTCCGGATTCAAAATAAATTCTACAAAATTAATTGGTTTTAAATCTTTCCTCGATTAGTACGATTTTAACCGCACTATGCGAGTTATTACTGTATTATAAATACAACATTTACACTATTGTGGTAATAATATTACGTATAGTAATTGTACTTATACCGGATTATTCGTTGTATAGTACGCATTAGGACTATAAGACGCACATGATTAATAATTCTATATGTATTTAGTGCGTCTTCAATTAGTGCGGATTCATTATAGTTCGGTGTAGTACGAACCGGTGTATTGGATTTTGATAGTAAGGCTTCGATCAGTCCGGATTTAAAACAAATTCTACAAAATTAATTGGTTTTAAATCTTTCCTCGATTAGTCCGGTTTTAACCGCACTATGCGAGTTATTTCTGTATTATAAATACGACATTTACACGATTGTGATAATAATATTACGTATAGTAATTGTACTTATACCGGATTATTCGTTGTATAGTACGCATTCGGACTATAAGACGCACATGATTAATAATTCTATATATATTTAGTGCGTCTTCAATTAGTGCGGATTCATTATAGTTTGGTGTAGTACGAACCGGTGTATTGGATTTTGATAGTAAGGTTTCGATCAGTCCGGATTCAAAATAAATTCTACAAAATTAATTTGTTTTAAATCTTTCCTCGATTAGTCCGGTTTTAACCGCACTATGCGAGTTATTGCTGTATTATAAATACGACATTTACACGATTGTGGTAATAATATTACGTATAGTAATTGTATTTATACCGGATTATTCGTTGTATAGTACGCATTCGGACTATAAGACGCACATGATTTTCGAAACTTAAAGTTCAATCAAGTTGTGAATACGTAATGATAATAACAAAAAATATAATATTGTATCAATAATATAACTACAAAACTCTGATATTGTATTTTCAATTTTCATCTGCTCTTGTCCAAGTTGTGTATTTGAAAAAAAAAAAAAAATAAAATCTATTTACAGGGTGTTGAAAAGGAGATAAAGATAAAGGCATTGCTCAACTGGAAGTATAAGCTGTTTGAGAAAATTAACGTTCCTGACATTCAATGGATGTTTTTACCCAAATCCGATTTGACTTCTGGTTTACGTGCAACGACCGGAAAACTGGAGCACCTTTTTACACCCTTGAATAAGCGCGTACCGCTCTGTGTATTGGAAATTGTATAAAACGAAGGGTGGGCCCTTTTCAAAGAAGAAGGATAATATGCGATTTACCAGTTCCATCCTCGAGCGCGATATTATCGCATTATTCGGTTTCCAATTGAAACATTTCAGGATGCTCCGCCCTCGATAACCTCCGGCAAATTCTTACTTTCACCTTAATATCAGCAAATAAATCACCCTTCTTGTATCTTTCTTTAACACCATCACAATCAAACCAAATTTAAACAAGTTTTTTTTCTTACCAGATTCTTGTATTTTTATCAAAATTAAGACAATAGATATAAATACTGAAAAATTAATTTTTAAAATTATAAATGCATAAGTTTCTTACAATATATTTATCAAAATTAAGGGTCGGTAACCTCTTTGAACAAAGAGCCATTTTTTTAAATATATTACGCAGGGAGCCGCACGTAGCGCTATAATCGCAATTTTTGATAGTGAAATGTATATGCAACATAGCCATAGCGAAGTTTATACTAGGAGTCGTAATTTCACATCAAAGGAGCCGCATGCGGCTCCGCTACTAGATTAAATAATGAAATCATTCAAAAAAAACCTTTAAAACTATGATAGAAAATTCTTAAAATGTAAAAGAATCTTTTAAAAAATTAAGACAGGAAAATGTAATTATTAATACACACAATTATTTTCTTAATCTTATATGTAATATTACAAAGATGATCAATTAATCCACCAAATTATTTGCGTCAAATCACATAGATCTTAACGCTCAACTTGTAACAGTTTTTTTTGTCGAAGTTTATGCATCCGCTAATTATATAAATTACGTAATGTCCGATTCACGATTTTTTTTTTTCATAAAATATTTTATTTATTTATTACAAGTGTAACTATAATTACACGTGGTCTTATTAACATAACGTAAAGGTTAAAGTTTACAGCCGTTTATTTAATGGTTCGACCGCGTGCATTACTTTATACATGGCTATAAAGTATTTTTTATGATTAAAACCAAAACAGAATTGCCTGACATTTAGCACACAGTGTACATTCTCCTGCACACGAAAGACCATCTTTTAATTACTGAAATAAACGAATTAAATAACAACGTGTTTCTATTATAATTTTTATTTGAAATAAAAATAAGTTATAAACCATTAATTTCCGATTATTTCTTAATTGTATATAGTTGTTCGTAAATTTAAATATTCAACTTAATTAACAGTCTATTGACAAGTTTTTTTTAATACTCGAACAATTCGGTTCTCGAACTAAAATTTAATATAACTCGGTTTTCGAATATAATTTTTCTTTTAATTACACTTATAAAATACACATTGACGTACAATTACAATATCAAATGAATATTAGCAATATACAATTAAAAAAATTATACTTTTTTTTTCAAATTTATGAAATTCATAAATATTATATTGCTTTTTAATGCACAATAATAAACGTATTTATTACGCTATCACGAAGGGCTATAAATTTAACCCTTCCTGCATATGTAACACCAAATCAATACAATTAACCTATATATTTTTTTTATTAAATGACAACACAATTTTCATGAAGACTTACATTTTTATTTCCCATACTTTATATATAAATTTTAAAATTATTTGGATTTATAATAAAAAAAAATTAATTTTATTAGTAAATTTTTATTATTTATTTTTATATTTGTTATTGTTTTTACGATTTATATTTCATTTACGTTGATAGTTTTAATTATAATAAACAAAATTGAATGATTTTTGTACGTTTAAGAAACTTCAGCATCAGAGAATATCATATTCTTGCATTTCTTAGACACAACTATTGTATATATTCTATAGAATAGTAAGATTTACTTACCTATTTGACACGTGCTCGGCTTTAATGGCTGCAAATATTCTTTGTAACTTGCTCTTTGCCAAAAATTTATGATGCACATGATTAGTGAATAATTGATGTATTTAGCATTTTATGTAACAAGTTTATGGAGAGCTGCTCTCTGCCAAAAGTATATGATGCATATTATTGGTGAATAATCGATCTTTGAAACGCATTATGTAACACGTACCAAGAAATATATATATATATATAACATAATATTACATAATTTTTCTTATACTGTCTTTTAAATTATTTTGTGACCATTAGAAACTTAACCCATTGATTTTTTTTAGTAAATGATTTGAAAATAACAAGTTCCGTTTGGTATATTATAGAATTAAAATGAAAACTAAGAGTAGTCAGAGAGTAATATAACAAGTTATTTCGATGATATTCGGAAAAGCTGTAAAATTTTGTGGACTGTAGTTTTAAGCAGTTGCGATTTGCGTTCTTGGAACTACGTTTAAATAAGTTTATATTATAAATGACAAAGCTGTAGCGAGGCTGTATTCTAATGTTAGGCCTTTTTGAATGATCAATTGTATTTATAGATTTGTAGTGCAGCTTGTAGCAGGAACAGTATTGCATCTGAAGTGGAATGGATGCGCCTGACATGAGCCATGCGACCGTTTCCGGTATAACAGGGAGAGCTACAAAAAAATATATATGTATATATTTGTGCAAGGGGTCGACTTAATTTTAAAACGATTAAACTTTCCTTTCGAAAACCCAGTTGATTTCCTGCAACGACTAATCGTATTAAAAGAGAAAAAAAGGGGTGAATTTTCTTGATGAATTCATTAAGCAAATAAGAAGTATATTTTTTTGTCAAACTTTTGTATATTTTTAATTTTTTCAGATGATAAAATGCATCAGTTTAATAGATATTTAAGAAAAATTTGAGAAAATTAAAAGAAAAAAATATTATTTAGTAAATTTTAATAAAATAAAAAATATTTCATTTATTAATTTGATCTGTTCAATTTAGGTATATAAAGAATAATTTTTTTTTTGTATTTGTATAAACTAACTAACTATACGTCCCGTTTTGAATGGGACCATCCCGTTTTTAAGTAGCCCGTCCCGTTGTCCCCAATCACAGCTTCGGGACATCGAAATGTCCCGTTTTTTTTGGAAAGACTAATTAAAAAAGATTAATTGATTGAAAAATAATTTATTAATTCTAAAAAATACAGAAGCACTAATGTACCCATAAAATGTCTTTTCTCTTATAAAAAAGTTATGGACAAGCGAAAGAAGACAACAGTTCTAAAGCCATGTTTCTTACGAAAGTAAATTTTCAGAAATCGTGCCAAGAATTTCATTCGTATTTAAAATCAACTCCAAATCTACTTAAGAAAATTGGTTCTTCAGTAAAATATAAGACAAAACAAACTATGTTTTTTATTTTAAAAATATTAGTAAATATGCGTTTTTTTTTTTAATTAGTAGATTAGTCCCGCTTTGAGGAAAAAAAGAATCAAAAGATTCAAGTACTTGTAAATATGTTACAAGGTAGATTAAAATACAACCAGTGATGAAGTCACAATTTGGAAAAAATCTATAGAATAGTAATGAACGATCGCTGTTTAATGTCGCGATAAATAGTAAAAGCTATAACTATCTCATGTGACCTTACACATTGTATTTTACAACAACATTTAGATATGAGAAAGCTTTGATTATTTTGTTTTGTGAATCGATTATTTGGCAAATAAATACTATAAACAATTGGTTACATAGTTTTAGAAGATCTCATCTCATTATAGGATGCAATCATGGTAATTGCAATAGTTAATGAAGATCTGACTGGATCGAAATAATACTGTAACCTCAAGTTATTAAATCCAGCATCTCCCATTCAAGGCCCATTAAAAAAAAAGTAGTAGTAGTGAGGAGGGAGTAGAGTAACCCAAGTTTGCGGTCTTAAAACCACCATCAATTTGCACGCACTCAGGTAGATTTCTGATCGATCACCGGTTTGGCCATGACTAATCACTGTTCCGACGTGAAGATGTCACGGTAGACCCGGGTCTAATCGTGCCAACAAATCATTACCAAATTAGTCGCCTCGTAATGCCCCCTTGTAGCTATTTTATTGGGGGGACCCCCAATTTAAAGCCGCTACTACTACTATTGCTTCTGCTGCTACAGCTTTTACAACACCTACCGGTTCCGAACGGTTGCGTAACGGCGCGGCTCGTCTGATGGTCGGAAGGCCGTCGCTACTGCACACTTCTTCCACCTCGTAAAAATTAATCCATTCGGATATTTATTTTTATGCTTTTAATTAATCTTGGTGAGCGAAATGCTGGAACCCGTTCGTACACAACAGTAGCAGTTGCATAAAATGAGACATACATGTTTATTACACTCTTCGTTACGATTAAAACATTCTTCAGTAATTTATATTAGATCCTGTGTGAGAATATATACGGAAAACTTTACTCTTATACTGAAGTAAACAATTGAAGACATTTCTTATCTTCATAATATAAAATACCAATGAGTGTCTGAAATGTTTTCTGACTGAATTGAGTATATCAGCATTTAATTTCTATAAATTATAATGGATCTATTAGAAACTTACTGAAAATTACAAAAAAAAAATATATTTGTCAGAATCTCAATATTTGCTCTTACAACTTTCCATACCTTAATAATATAAAATTCAAGTATATTTTGACGGAATCTCTGTGAGAAACTATACAATATATCAATATTTGCTATTAATGTAGTAAAACTTCTTAACTTTTCATATCTTAATAATATAAAATGCTAGTGAGTATCTATAATGTTTTTTTTGTGCTGAATTTAATATATCATTATTTCATTTCTATAATTTGTATAGAAACTATTAGAAACTTACAGAAAAATTCCAAAAAAAATCGTATATTTTGATGGAATTTCTGTGAGAAACTATACAATATATCAATATTTGCTATTAACCTAGTAAAACTTACTAATTTTTCGTATCTAAAACTAAAATTGATACATATAATACATATAATTTCCATTTTGACTAAAATCATAAAATTTATATCTTTTTCACATGAGTTTGCATCACAATTTTAGTAAATTTACATAGTAAGGATGAACCAATTTCATTTACAATTGCTATCTGTTACATGTTACAATTAATTAAGTACCTAATAGCAATTGTTCTTTAGTTTAATAAAAATGCAGTCATAATATATAATTTTAATCAAATACTAAAAATAGATTCTTTTTTTTGATGATTTAATTAATATTTATGGCTTAGTTAAATGTGATTTTAAACGTAAAATGTGGAATACGTCTTTAATTCCTTATAGAATATAGTTCCCAGAACTTTGATGATCAACCTGTAATTATTTCTTACTAAATAAAATAAATATCTAGAAAAAAATACAATTCCTATATCTTAACAAAATTTGTTTCGATTAATTAGTGAAAATGTTCATGAAAAAAAAACAAAAATTTCAATATGAATATACTAATATAACTTTATTTGTTTTATAATTATGATAAAAACGTTATTATATAATTTGTATGAATTTAGCTACTATCAACCTAAGCGTCCTCTGGAAAGCTCCAACTTAAATAAAGTAGTGATATCTCGCTACTACTGCCATCTATAGTAGTAGTACTGAACTTCAAAGTTGCATGAAGGAAAATGTAGAATACTAGAATCACGCCTTATTACAAATCTGTATGATGTTACATAAAACGGCGTCGACCTTATGCATGTGATCCAATATTTGCATAAACCATGAGCGCTAATTGCGGCTTTCAGCTTATTAAGTGATGACTGTCCTCGATTCGAGCGAATTCAAAAGGGATTTCTAAATTTAAACGAGCGGGCGGGACGCGTTACGTAACCGTTAAACTTGAATAAAATCGATAGATGCGCTTTACATTATGCATGCATTCAAGTATGCATAAATGATTTTTATATGAATTAATGTTTTAATTATGTAAATTAAAATTAATTAGCAAATAGATTATTTTATTATTTCAACTTTATTTCATAAGCCGCATGGAAAGTGCGCTGTCACATCAAAAAAAAAAAGAAACCAGAGGAGCACATCTTCCAGACGGCGATTTTTAAACATAATGGACAAAAAAAGTATATATAAAAAAAAATAATAATAAAGGCGTATCAAAAAAAAATACAAAAAGAAGTTACAATTAAAATATCATCATATGAAGTGGAAGACAACGAAAGCGTCCTTCCATCACTTAAGCTAATAAATAATTTACAGTACACAATCAATAATGTTTCGTTTCATGTTTTTTTTCTTTCTTTCTTCATCTCTTTTCGTTCTCTTGTTCTTTGTTTCAATACTGTTTGAATTGTTTCATTTCTTTCTCTCAGTTCTTTTTTTTTTCTTCATTTTTCTTCAATTTCCCTTTCGTATGGCAATATTTGGTCATTTTTGGAAGTACATTGTTAGTTGATCGGGCAAAAAGACCCACAATATAATATATATGTATATATAAAAAAAGGCATTTGATCCAAGGCACAAAAATGAATAATAGTAGTAGTAGTAGTAATAATAAAGGCACACGTTTCGCGGAATATTTCGTTTACAATGTTTTAAAAACATAATTGATGAAAGATGTAAAGAGGATTAAAACAAAAAAAAAATATATATATAATAATAATTTGTAGAGATCGTCTACATTAAGAGGCCGCAGTCCTTCAAGTTGTTTTTGATGATAACGTCGGTGACAGCGTCGAATACAAATTGGATATTACTTGTGTCGGTGGCGCAGGTGAAGTGCGTGTAGATTTCTTTTTGGTCCTTGCGCTTGTTCAAGTTCTCGAACTTCGCCTTGATGTAGTTCGATGCCTCTGGGAATGTATTGGCGCCCGTGTACTCCGGGAAGCAGATCGTGAGCGGACTCCTGGTGATCTTCTCTTCGAACAAGTCCATTTTGTTCAAAAACAAAATAATCGAAGTGGAAACAAACCATTTACTATTGCAAATCGAGTCGAACAGTTTCATGGATTCCACCATCCTATTCATCTCCTCATCTTCAGCCAGTACTAAGTCATAGCCTACAAACATGAATAGCACACAATTAGTTACTCATTAAGCCTAATCTTTTAAGAGCGCACCAGATAAAGCGACGCAGAATATAATTGCAGTGACCCCTTCGAAGCAGTGTATCCACTTTTTCCTCTCTGATCTTTGACCACCAACATCAAACATTCTGAAACAAACAATAAATTTAATATATCTGCATTTACATGATGTCATTGTCATCTACTTGAAGTTTAATCCTTTGAATGAGAAGTGTGTCTCTACAATGCCAGTTGTCTTAACTCGAGTCCTCAAAACATCTTGCTGGGATGGAATGTAATTTGGCTGGGAAATACGATCTAATGCATTCAAATAGTAGGCTGCTGAGTCATTAAGCTGATATTCTCTAGAACGTGAGAAGCATAGCTGCACACCAGAGTCCTTCCATAGCTTTTTCATCAAGGTGACAACTTCTGGGGTGAGCTCACCCTGTTCAGCTGCTCCAGCATATGTGAAAAATTGTCTAGCCATGTTCTAAAATTAAGAAAAAAAATAATAAATAATTAAGTTATGTATTGTTTTCTTTGTTGTATATTACTGTTCTATTGGAATCAGCAAAGTCAATTTTAAGCTGTCCCATGGCTTGGATGATAGCCATAAGGCTTTGGATTGTGTTGCTATAAACTACAGGCCTATACTGTTCGCACTCCTCATTTGAATATCCAGTTTCATGGATAATTTTCATCTGTTTCACTATGGTGCTTTTGCCTGACTCCCCAGCTCCTAAAATCAAGATCAGATATTTCGCGTGTGAGTAATCGTAAATATTTTGATATTGTTATTGCAATTTAATGACTTATGGTATTGGAATGCCAGACAGCCAATTGTGTACTCCAAGCCTTCAAGTCTCAATGAGAAAGAGTGCATGCATTATGCTATTCATGTCTTGTGGCTGTGGCGTTATTGCAGAGGAATGTGCAATTTTTGCCGCCGCCACCGCAGACGTTCTTCTTGGTCCTCGTTGCCGTTCGTTTCTTAAGCGGCGCCGAAATGTGAGTCACTTACCGAGAAGAAGAAGCTTGACTTCGCTGGCCGCACGTTCTCCATCAGCCCTTAGATCTCTGTCGATCTTCTTGGATCTTTCGGATGCCTCTTTATCACCTGTTGTACTCACAGCACAACCCATGTTTCTGCTAAGCTAGGATCCAAAACACGCACTTTTTCCTCTATTTTTGACACTTGTTGATCTCACAAACACAACGACTCCACCCGCTAGCGTATACATTCGGTTACAAAAGCTTGTATCAACTGGTACCAACACGATGGAACCAAAAGGAGCATTGGTACCTACTGCTCAGGTTGCCGCCAAAACAACTACCATTCAAAAACCATTCCCCACTTAAGATAAAATTCCCACTTCCTACCGGTTTTACAAACAACTCAGGTAAACAGATGTACAATACTCCCCTATATACAATTTTATATACCAGTTGTATAATCAGTTTATGCTACCACATTATTTGAAAACACATTATTCATCAATGAAAACAACATTGTAATCCCACTATCTACACCCATGATAGTAGATGATAGTTTCATATTTACTTATTTTCAGAGAAACATTATTAGCAAAATAAATATATTTATTTAAAACAAGAAAGTATAATAAAATACATCTAGCAGAAACATAAACAAAACAAAAAATCAATATGTTGTCACAGCCAATTATTTTAAATTAGCGTATTTTTAGTTGTAAAACCTCCACCTCGACGTGTTGCTTTCACGGAGGATCCTTAAAAGAGACGGAGCGTATCTTTCTGCTAATGGTCTGCACACCCATGCGACCATAAAATACTATGTCTTCCTAACGAAGCCGGCGGTGGGCGGAGGTCCTAAATTGCTCCTTTCGCCCATCATCGGCATCGTAGGATCAACGCCTAAGGTCAGTTGCGCATCCTCTGCTGATCTGCCTGACCTAGGCGAAGACGGCGGTCTTTCAATGGTCATAGTCTGTTGTGGAATTTGACTGTCAGTGGAAATATTCATGGAGTTGTAGATTTCCTTCAAGATTAATAGCATGGTATCCTCGGATTCCCTAAATAATTTCGATTCATTAAATAATAATTATTATTATTGTTAAAACGTACCAATAACAAACGTGGCTTGTTAAAGCGAAGATATACTCATTGAAGAATTCGAGCGGAGCCTCCTGTAGCACATAATCGATTCTTTTACCTTGATTCAAAATCCCTAATGATAGATCTGTTGGTTCATTTTCAACAACCTCTACTGTAGGATTCAGCGTCGTCTGCTGCAGTTGTTCCTCCAAAACCTTATCGACTTCTTCTTCCAAATTGGGTGCGTTCGTTTGACTTTTGAACAGAGTAAACTGGTAGACGGAATTCCAAGTATTCTTCATGGAATCAACAAGTCGTTGCTTCAAGTCGGCACCTACTCTCGCCATAGTCTCCTTGAATTCCAAGTGCATGCGTTTACGACCCTTGTGATGCGGAATCAATACTGGCTTCAATTCAGCGAGTTCCGGGTTGACCAACGATTCGATTCGGTAAGCGACAGGATCGTAAGGATGGAAAATGTTGAAGAACGATGGGCAAGTCGGTAATGAAAAATGTTCACCCAAGGTATCCAAACCTCGGACCGTCACGAACATACCAATAGGTGAACCCAAGGCGAAGAAGTGGCGTGGATTGAAGTTCAAGTGCGGGTAATTCAGTTGCGGCTGACCGGTACCCATTTCACCCATCATGTAACTGATCCTGCGACTCATTCTCCTCTGTTTCGGATGTGGTTTCAAAGGCGAGACGACATCTTCCTCTGTCGAATTCGAAGCCTCCTCTTTTTCCGGCGTTTTCTCGGGTTCAGTTTCCTGATGCTGATGGCAAAGGATGTCGAAGAGAATGAGTGAACCTAAACTGTGACCACCTAAAGAAATTCCGCCTTGGAACTCCGGATTCCTCTGTTTAAATAAGTCGTAGATTCGATTCATTTCATTCGCTACACTTGAAATGATAGTTTGGCAATACACTGGGCTCGTGTAGAAAAGTACATCTAGAATTGTGTCATTCGCAAAGTGACGTAATCTTGGAATGCTCTCCAAGGTGATGCCTTTTAGCTTCTTATCAACTCCGGTGTCTTCCGAGTGTAACTTCTCATGCCAACTAATCGGCAGAACCTCCACACGATTTGCTATACCAGTTTCGCAGGAGGAGCGATAATGGGACTGGACTAATTGAAGCGATACAGAACGGAATTCGTCAACTAAAAGCGACATATTAATGATCCACTTAATTTAGTTGGATAATTCAAACTTACCAACTTCTTCTACAGTCCTGAATTTCAAATCACAAACTGATCCAATACCGTGCACCAAAAACAATAAATGATCCACTTTGGCTGGTTCACCTTCTTCGATGTGAAACTCATCCATTCCTCGTTTGACAACTCTAGGTCTCGGATGATTCTAAAATTTCCTCGTTAATACTTTTCATTAAATTCATTAATATTTCTATTACAGGTGTGTTTCCCCAAGCGTCTGGGGATTGGAGTGGCGGAAAAAGAACCAAAACATCTTGACTGTGGAATATTATGTTTTCACCGGTTTCAAGTTCAACTTTCCTATTCCAAGTGTTCGATTCAAAGGCTATCTTGAATTCGCCTTCTAATTTTGTAGCTATGTTTTCATCGTAAGGTACGTAACGACCATCAGAGCTACCTTTGTGAAACCAGGAGCACCTACGCACCTCGCTGGCTGGACTCTTCCAATAAATCGAATTCCTTTCTCTACGTAGAATATTAACGTCATACCTTCCACCGTCCGTAGCAACAACTTTATCTGGGCTTAAATCACCTGTAAGAACCAACCATGTAATTATTGATCGGTCAATGACAAGCTATACTTTACTTGATAAATATGCTTCTTCCAAGTTCATGGAATCCATCATTGAAAATGGAGTCCAAGATACATCAGTTTCATTTTGTTTTTTGTAAAACCAATGGTTGTATACGGGTCTGTATGTGACAACCTGCTCATCCGTCAGATTGTCGGTTTGTGTTATCATATGCTCTCTGAGCGACGAGGAGGCTTTGTTAGCTGCCATCGTACTCATAATTGGTGTAAGAATGGAATGTGAAGTAGGTGGAATTGGATTCAGAATGGCACTAGACACATTAGCGTTCACATTTGGCGTGAAGCTTGTTGGTTCTGTTGGGAGATAATTGAGGGTCGGTGCCGACGGAGGTAAACTACTCGACGGTTGGTTTGAGAGCCCCGGTATCGGAGCGTACGTTGGCCTCTTCAGTCCAGTAGCCCTTCTGTATGTATTTGCTGGTCCTAAGTAAAAAAATACACTGAAATTTTAACAAAACAATAAATTATACTGATTACCTTGCGGCGGACAAATTGGAGCGCTCGCAATCGGTTCGTTAGGTTTGAAAAGTGGAACCGGCTGGATATTATCTAAAGGCACAGCATAAAAGAAGAATCGTATTATGCAATGTTCGTGACAATTTTCTTTTATTTACTAACCTTGATGGATTGGTACACTCTGCGTAATCAATGGGACCTCTAAAAATGCAAACGCAGATGTCGATTAAATTACACGATGGTAAGTATTTCATTGAGTATACCTTGTGTTGCAAATGTCTGAGGATAGTTTGCTTGTTCGTAAGGATTTGGTTGCGGCTCGTAAGTATAAGTTGACTGGTTATTAGGACCTAGTAAGTACGAAGAGAATGATGAAAATACTGATTGCTTCGGTTGCGCAAAATTGTTGATCGGGATGTCCTGGTGTTGCGGCACTTCTTGTCCCTGCTGGTAGAAGCTGTCGAACACGTTAGTTTCCTGTTGCTGGTTATTATCTGTCGGCTGTTGGAAGTAACTGGCGCTCGTCGATTCTGGAAAATAAGTTTTAAAATCGATAAGCGGGAGGTCAAACTAACACTCCTAACAGATTTCTATATTCCATTTACACTGTTATTTTTTTTTTTAGGTCAGCGATTAATCTTTATGAGTAAACAAATTTACTCGTAATAAATAACAATTTGTGAATGTTATAATTGCAGGTATTTTGATTTTTTTTTCCGAAACTTATCGCGTTGTACAACTTCCTTTCCAAGCCCACAAATATGACAAATCGTAATCTACAAAAGGCTAAAAATTGGGTGAATCTAGTTTAGTTCTGCTTGAAATGTTGAAATCAACAGTTTTGTTAGCAATTTTCGCAGCCGTTGGGGCTTTAAGAAGTTCCAGAATCTTGATCAGTGATCAAACTATCGAGGATGTTTCACGGCAACTGCAATACGTTTCCGGTCCAGTGGTTGTTTTGGTACAAGAAGATGATGGTGTCGCTAATTTGGCTGAAGGCTACGTCGACGGAATATTGAATAAGAATTATGTCAGGAACGAATTATGGCTGATGAAATTCAACGCAACAGGTAACTAATTTTAGGTCCGACATGATGTTAATTATAGAGCGTCGTATTTTCGGAGCCACGCGTTTATATTTGTTCTTCCATTCAAGCTACAAGCGACATCCTTGCGAAAACTACTGAAGTGGATTTGGATTCTTTTCAAGGGTTGTTTAGGAACAAGTATAATAGCTATCTGGGTGGCATCAGCGATGGTGGATCTGCGTTCTTCGGTATCATTGTAGCAAGTAAAGCGCTTAATTATGGTGGCGCCGTCTTGATCTTTGTCAGGGATAAAATCGTCGATGAAGATTTAGCGCTTTTAGCTAATAAAGCAATTACTGATAAAAATATTAAGGTTTGTTTCGAGGTTTCTTAGAGGGATGGTTTTGTAGAGTCAAATTTAGGTTTTTACAGTATGGTTGGGTGGTCGGAGCGGCGCTGAAGAGTTGATTAAAGAGACGTCTTTGAAATCGGGCGGCGGCTTCTACGAAGGAAGGAAGTTGAGCAATGTTTATTCTGGTGATGATTCAATGCCAAAGGTATGTTAATCGTTATCAGATGAGACGATTGGAGCAATAGTTTATTGTTTTAGTCAATCCTGGCTCACAGAACAAACATACAAGGTAAAAGCGTGCTGCGTGTTCCGATTGATACAAGTGTTACTTCAATCCATGTAGGTATATCTGGTGCTGTGATTGAGGCGCATTTCGTAACGCCAAGGAGTAAGTTGTTCATCTGTATTTCTTTCTGGACTTTGTAATACAAAATGTATGATTTCAGATTACCTTATCAACTTGTTGGATTCAAATGATATAGGGAAGTTTTCGAAAGGATCTTTCGGTGTCAGGTTGGGCGATACCTTCGATATAAAACTGGACACTGCGCACGGAACGCAGACTCCAACCGTCGGGACTTGGCGTCTAGAGATCGAACCCGCGCCAGCGCAAAAATACAACTTCACGATATCCATTCAAACCAAACTAACCCTAAGTACAAAAATACTAACCGGTACGTATTGAATCGGACGCTAAACTGTAACTCTGCCCTGAACAGCTAACGAACGAATATATTGTAAACGCTAATCGCATGAACTTTGATTCGAGACTACGCGTCATGTTTTCGCATTGCGCGATTTTGAATCAAAAAATTCTTGACCTTGCGTGTTTACAAAATACAGAGATCTCACGCGCGCATTGCACTTACGTCAGCCAAACAACAATACCACGTAATATTTATAAACTTCCAGCTGAAGGAGGTCGACGCAGAAGGGTCAAGCTTGATCTGCAGGGCGATTTCGGTCAGATCAGCAACATCTCGCTGATAGATAACTTGGGAGATGCGCTCAAAGTCCTGGATCAAAACAGCTCGACTGCAGAAACTTTCGAAATTGAGACCATCAAAGAGCAGCAGTTCGATTTCGACGAGAAGTCCGTTCCTGAACAAGCTCTCTACGTGAAAGTTGATGGCAAGGATCTGCAAGGCAATGATTTCGTACGTCTCTCCTACTTGAATAGCAACATCCAGCCTAAGCATCCGATCGAGATTGAAATAGATTCGAAGACAGACCTCCTGCTAAGACCTAACCAGAATGTTAAGATATATTTTGAAGTCACCAATAACCAAAATTACGTGGTTTACGTTAACTTCAAGTGCGAAGACAACAAGCGCTTGCTCAGATGGATGGAACCTTTAAGGTATAAATAATATTTACATATCATTTAATATACATTTTTGAATTTACAGTACATGGATGCAACCGCGACAAACGAAAGTTGTTGCCGTTACAATTTTCACACGGAATGATTTCGGCTCAAGCTACCAGGATTTCGTGACATTCTATGCGATGACCGGACAAGAAAAGTATATTAAGAAGATTCTCTTGAATGTGGATGCCAAACACGTGGTAGATACAAGGAAGCCGACAATCTGGCACAAGTTCACAAGTAATTGTTTGAACGTGCTCCTCGCAAACTGCGAAGATGCCACCTGGAGTGTGGAAATTACGGCGCAGGATAAAGAGTCGGGCCTTATGCTCCTCACTCCTAACATTCATTTCCCTAATGGGTTTACCACAGGGACGACCGAGGAAGTGACAGGCTACTATAGCGCATCCTGCTGCGAGTCACAGCTTCAGCTGACGGCAACCGATAGGAGTAACAATAAAAGGACGTACATTATAGACGCTTATAGTAAGTAATTGCTCAATGAAACGAAATGAATGAATGAACATTTGTTTTTGTCTGTTTACCGCAGAGGCGACCCTTGGCCCGTGGGCGATTGCAGCAATAGTTTTTGGAGTTCTTTTGATAATTGCTCTGATTGTGGGTATTATCCTCGCGATAGTTTGCAGGAGGAAGCAGAAGGTATCTGTTGATCTGCCAACTACCTCCTATCGTGGTCCAATCAATTCAGCATCCACAAATAGATACTAAAAATCATCAAAATACAGAGCGTTTTTTATTTCAAATTATTGTCTAGCATATGCTATATATTAGTCTATTATACTTTTCTACACTATATTTGTTTTCTTGCGTTTTATTTCTTAATCCTTATCACGAACCTGAGATGGGGGCGGCAACTGGGGGCGGAACCACCGGAAGCAGGACTGCGTTCTGGGTGAATTCCTCGATGGTCCCTCCAGTCACGGACACATTCAGCAAAGGATTGATGATCTTCCTGTTATCGCCACTCATTGTAATTGGTCCTCTTCAGCGGGGAACATCCGAGGGAGGATGATATTGTCGTGAGGAACAGCTGGTGAAGACTACATCAAAAATTGAGTACACGTAACGCGTCCTCTGAATTGGTACAAGCGGAACCTAGCAGGAATCTGTCTTCAACTTGATCCTCTGAACTAGAGATGGCGTTAGTACGAAGGATTTTTGGTTAATCTCAGTACGAGTTCTAAGTTTGGATGAAATTTAAAATAGATTTTTCGGTATAGCAAGTCATGCGAATTTCCAGAATAGTTGCGGTGTGTATGTGTTCGCTTATATATTTTTTTTGTTTGTCTTTTTTTCGAATGTCCTTTTCTCCTCGTCCATCTCTACGTTTACCTTTTATTTATTTTTTGCGAAGCGCTCCTGGCACAGAAATCTGGTTTGGCGTCGTAAATACCCATGACGCGACCCAAGCCATGTTGATACTAAAATCTCGAATTAAATATTGTGCAATGCGTTGTTGTGCATGGTCATGGTCGGAGCGCATGCACTATGAAAGAGAGTATATAGCTTAATATAAGAGTAATCGGTAAGGTCACATTTGTCCTGAGATAAAAAAAAATTGTCCACCTAGTAAACAAAGAGATTGGCGCAATTTGGAAAAAGTTCAATTGGAGAAGAAAGAGAGTGAAGGTGAACGATGGTCCAAGTCAATTGTCTTAATGAAAAAACGATGCAAATCTTTATTTAATACATATTAATAGTTAGGATACATTTAACGGTAATATGAAAATATATAATCGATATTTTCTTTATTATCATATCAATATAACATGCTGGACATAATAAGTAATTACAATAATATTTGAAACAAGTTATACGATTTTGGTCTCTTAGAAGGGGGATTGCATATAATTTCTGTTTATTTCGCTTAGTCTTAATTCATTTCTAAGGGTGAGGTAATATTGGTCCAGCATCATCTTATAAATATATATATAATATAGATATTTATATTTTTTTTTCATATATATATTCATAACGTAAGGGGAAGCCAATGTAACATTGGACGTGTAACAAAAATACATACATTTTATATATTACATAAATAATAAACGCAAATCTTAGGATAAATAGTTTACAAAATCACACATTTTATTTTTTTTGCTCCAGCTATATAATAATAATAAATAGGTACGTTAAAATTCATTTTACACTTTAAGAACTTCAGTTTTTTTTTTACATTTCTCTTTACAATATGACATAGGTAGAACCTGTGATGATACATTTAAAAGAGCAAAGGTATAGATTACAGCTACATTTCACAAGCTTAAACACTCATGATTCATGTACATATTATATAATATATATAGTATATATAAAAAAACAAAAAAAAATCAAACTAAAGATTATTGTTAAAAAAAAATAATAGAGAATATCTATAGGAATACATTGGCAAATATCAAAAAAATGATGAATTAAAGCATGTCCATTAAAATAGTAAAAAAAAACAGATAATAGAATATTGTGCTTAAGTTGAGACATTTTTTTTCTTCTAACATTTAATATGTATTAACTTTAATATGTACTTAAGAAGATAAATTTAAATCATTTTTTTTTTGTTTCTCCTCATCGTCCAAATATATAGAAAAGATCAACTCAACACGAAATAAATACTTAAAATCTAGATAATAAATAGCTCCTCTGTTTAGATTATGACTACAATCGGTACAAAGAGCGGAATAATGATATGTCTATTATATCTGAGATAAAATATATATTGTAGGCGCGAAATCACAAACAGCACTGTTCCAACTGCACTAAAACACATATTTTTTATTCTTATTTTATAATATGTAATATGTGGGATGGTATCCATCACTAATGTGGTGGTATGATGGACCTTAGGTAGGCCACCTCCTTCGTGAGGCGGACGAGTTCACAGTGGAGGGTAGCTTGCTTCTCTTCCTCTGGGTTCTGCACTTGCTTCTGGAGATTCTGCAGGGTCGCAGCGGCGGCACTGGCGTTGGTCCAGTCGTTCCCCATGGAGATGCCGGAATCGCGCTCATCGCTGGATCCCTGATCGTCCCATGGTGGACTGGACCGCGGCTCCGGTTCTTGCTTGATGTTCTGCAGAGAAAGAAGTGTGTTGGCGGCGTCTTTATCGCCGATGTGCATCTTGTGGCGCAGCTTCAGTGGCAAACTGTTGTTTGGCTCCGAAATGGTAAGGGCCAAAGGGACGGCCTCGTCACCAGAGTTGCTGGAGATCTCGTACGGTGACTGCCTGCCGCTTCTGGATCTGGAGAGGTTCAACACGCTGTTGCTGCCATTGTCGTAGAGCATGGCATTAGTGTAGGGCTGGAAGTTGTACGGATGGAAATCCGCGTGCTCTCGGTACGGGATCTCGTGGTGAGATGCGGGAGGATGAAGGTTGCTCTGCGGGTGTGGATGCATGATCGGTTGTGGGGATGGGGATCCCATAACGGGTTGATGGATCACAGATGTGGGAATAGGACTTGGAGAACTGAACAGTTGGTTGGTTAGTTTTTGGCGTTTCGCTGGCATGCTGAGATCATTTGATGGGATCGTAGCAAGGACCTTCTCCACGCACACCAGGTTCTCGCCGCAGATCCCGTACTCCTCCTTGATGGTTTCCAGCTGCGCCTTTAACATTGTGTTCTCTCTGGTCAACTCGACCACCCTCTGTTCCAGCACCATATCATTGAAGCGACGCTTCTCCCGTGAACGCTTGGCCGCTTCATTGTTCCGGCGGCGTCTATCCCAATAGCTCTCATCTTTTTTGTTGTCCGGCGTGAATTCACGCTGCTTCCTCTGTGGTAACATATCCTTCTGTTTGGAGTGGGGACTCATCCCGTAGCCCTGCTGGTAGCTGTCTGGATTCGGGGATGAGTTGTTGGACAGCATCGCCTCGCGACTATGACTTGCTGGCATACTGGAGTTCAGGTGTGGTAGCTCACCATTTACTGGAGACCCACTTTGCCCACGGCCAACTAATTCCGCAACCATCATACGTTGCTTCAGTACATCTGCAACAAAACCAAACAAAATGCACACGTTAGTAATCCCTCATGATAAACTAAGAGAAGTTTATATTTATACACACACAGACATATATCTATATATATATATATTTAAAATGCAGACAGGTTTTTGCAGCAACTGCAACCAAGGCCGTCTTGATTCACCTGCTGATGTTCTGTATTTAACTTACGACATGCAGTTTCGTATCAAACACCCTACATACCGACATTACATGTCCACAATTAAGAATGAGTTATTTAAGTTAAGAGCTAACCACAAGATCCTTGGAAAGGTCAATGCCTAAGTGTTTCTAGAAGCGAAGTGAGTATCGCGATCGCGGGGAGCCGCGGCGGCGTCTGGAATGCGGTGCAAACGGATGTGAATCAGCCGAACAATGCATCCGAATGCCACGTGTGTCCTATGATATAATGATGGCATTGTTTAGGAGAGTTTAGGGTAGTTAAGACTCGGGAGGTGGCGGCGACGGCGGCCGATGACGGCGCGCCTGAATTGCGCGATTTGCCGCGCGTCGCGCTGAAAGTTACGCGGAAAAGCGCCTTCGCCGTACCGGATGACGCAATAGGGAAATATCGTGAGCCGCGCTTCGGCCTCCGAGGAAAACCTAATTGCACCGAAATAAAACGGAATACATGGAAGGAAAGGAAAATGTGACGTGGGAGTGTGCAAACGTCGCCAGATATATCAAAACAAAAATGTTACGAAACCGCTTCTATAAATATTTTGGAGCGTCGCGCGTTGTTAACAGAAGGAGCGCTCCGTGTTGTGTTGCGTTGCGTTCCGCAGCGGAATTAGATAATAGGCGAGATTTCGCAACGCGCCCAGCGGCAGCACGCCGACACCTACGATCTGCTCCCATTTGATAAGGGGACCCAAGTGCCCAACCAAGTGCAGGAAAGCAAGCAAAGCAAGCGTATGTCTTGAAGCCAGGCCAGGACAGGCCGGCCGGGCGTTATGCAATAATCGGTGCGCGTTGTGTTATATACCATGTTCCGCAAGAATGGTTAAATGGAGGAACGAAAAGGTTACGTTCTGAGAGATCAAATTCTTTTCAAATTACTCAACCCATATTTATTCGCTCTTTGTTCTGCGGAACACACGTACGCTCTGCTCTCAGCGAAAAACGGCCGAAACCGGGATATGTCGCGGTTACTCAGCATTTACGTTCCCATCAGAGGGAAGGATTTTCCGCGCGTTTCAGCGCGGAATGCAATTAAAACAAGAGATGATGGTTCTAAAAGTGTAACGAAGCAAAGCAGCGCGACTAGAACTAGGCTAGTAGAACTCAAGAATGCCCTACAATGCGCTCTATCCATCCATCCATCCATCTCCATCTCTCTCTCACTCGCATCCCGTCCTCTGCATCCGTCTCCTTCTCACACACAATCCCAGTCTCTCTCGTCCTCTCGCAATAGCGCGCGCTCACCGCACGCCGCTTATCTGTTACATAACGCAATTGCAAAACCGTGATTCAATCGGGCTTTCTTAAAATAAAGTCGCGCGCGCGTCGTTTTGTTCCTCTACTTAGTGTTTCATTTTATTTCGCATGTACCGTATTCATTAGGAGGTTTCACCTGGCCACCGTCCTTCCAAGACCCGATGTAAAATCGAAGATGCGAACGATTACATAATCCAATCCAATCCTATTACACAGACATCGCAATTCATAAGTTTCGCAAACTATCCAACACCCCCCTGCATCGTATTTACGAGACGCAGCGTACAAACAATAACTCTAAAACCGAGTTTGCTTGCACCAGTTCTAAATTTAAATACCTTTATTGGCATGCGAATTATCAAAACAAAACAAGTCGTTTATATTGAACGCAAAATAAATACTACAGTTTCTTGCGTCGCGCAACATTTCGATTCATTTACTACAATTATTTAATACACATATCGATATGATGAAATCAAAAACTTATTTCAATAAACTTTGCTAAAACAATCAAACATTTATTTTTGTGTTTTTCATTTTTATTTGCGCAATATTTTTCATGAAAAATCACAACATATTAATTATAAAAATCATATTTTTTTTTGTACATTTCTCAAAATTTGTTTGCGCATTTTACCTAAAATTTACAATTACATCATAAACCAAATAAAATGCAAAAAGTTTTTTTTGTTTTAATTGCGCAACATTTTTCAAATATCACGTAATTTAATTACGTACAATTATTATGCGCTTTTATTTTTTGTTGCTAAATAAAGTAATAACATTTTTCAAAAAATTTTCACAATCTGAATTTGTTAATGCTTTTTTTTATATTAACTATTAAAGCATAAAACTTATAAAACTAAGTTAAAAAAAAAACAATAATAATTTGAGCGCGCATCTCTGCGTTTTGGCGAGACCCAGTATTTTGTTTCAAATTTCTCCGCCACAAAACGAGATGCTTTGTTTATTTATTTTTTCAAAATTAGTACAAATTCGCGAAGAAATTAATATTGGATACAAATTAATTTGGAAAATTTCGTGCAAGAATTGAAAAAAAAAAGAAAATAAAAGAAAAGTGGAATAAGTTGAAATAGACGCACACGCAAAGTCGAACATTATTCATGTGCGTTTGTGAATTGGAGCGCTGTTACAATTAAATTCAATTTGCATACAATCAGTCCGATCTAATTATATGCCGCGAAGAAAGAAGTCGGAAAAAAGTAATTACAAATTCGCAAGAGAAATGCAAATATATATATATAATGTGTATTAAGAAATAAATGATTTTGTTGATTTTGAAAAGTTTGGCGCGCGGAAATTTTATAAATATTGTGGAAAAAAAAAAGTTTTAAAATATTAAAAAGATAAAAATTAATAAATTTAATAATTAATAAATTTGTTTTGGCGCATAACGAGGCAACTACCTACCAACTGGGTGAGTTGATGTAAAGTTGAAAGATCCCAAAATAATTTTGTTAATGTTGTACGGAACAATCACACAAGTAACAACGACGAACGGGTTTACGATCAGCACTGACTCGACACTACCGTCCGCAGTAAAATTTAATAGCGACTGCGGTATCCGCGTGTAGTATAGACGGAGTTCGCGGGTCGCGCGAAGCCGCGAGGGTGGGGATCGCGACGGTGGGGGAGACGAGGACAACACCCTCAGTGAGTCACCAATCAGAGCAGTGACAGGTCACCTTCGTGGGGTTACGTAATGGGCGCTCGCGTCGCTTGGGGGTTGCGATCATCGGTGGCGGCGCCGGTGGAGCTCCTCTCCGACGGGCTCATTTCCAGCCTTATGCAAAAGGCTGTTAACATGAAGAGCGTCTTCGAAGCGTTACGATTAATATTAGTTAATGATTTAATTATATAGCTGCTTGTTGTTTCAAGCTGTATCCGTGGGTTTGGTGCGTCTGTCTGTATGTACCTGCCATTCCTTACCGAAGACGGCACACGCTCACCGAAAACTTTTCGGCACGGACGCGGCAAGCAGCGGCTGCAAATTAAATATGTCCCAGACATATCGATCGCAAGTTCATTCACGTACAAAGCATTGGGTTACTGACCATCGCATTGTTTTAGCAAATTTATTACATGAAAATTTATACGAGTGGGAAGAGGCGGTCGCCGCCAATGTCATACACATATGTACGCTGCACGGCGCACCAAGAGATTAGATTGACTTAGGTTAGGGGACTTCGGTGCGGTTTCGTAACGAAAACATATTTACTGCATAAAAGTTCAGGGTTGTCCGTACGTGCGTGTATCCCAAATCGCGGGAAAAAAACATGCATCACCAAATTGTTTGCTCCGAAGGTGATTCAACTTGGATGCTGCTGCTGCCGCGAAAATAAACGATACCGCCGCCGCCGCCACCTCCAATTCTGTCTCTTTCTACGACGTTCGCTACGTTCACTGGTTTTCCATAAAAACCTACTTTTTTTTTGCGCAGGAGAAAGCGCTATGAAAGTCCACAATTTTACTATCACTAATCACCTCTTTCTTCGGCCATTAAAGAACTCCTTCCACGGCGACCCTGACACTGAGCGCCTCGTTTCACACCCAAACTTCTTCTTCTTCATCATTCCACGCTTTTGCCCGTGTCTAAACTACTTCCATATTCTCATTCTCATTAACCTGTAAAATTATTTTTTTTTTATTTCAACTTCAAAATTTTATAATTAATATACATTAACAGTTTTCATTCTTTACCTTCTAATAAATATTAATTATATAATATTCAATTCTTATTAATTTTCAAAATTAAAAAAAAGTTAATGAATTTATTTATAAAACTGAAACGCCAGTGTCTAAATTACTTCCATATTCTCATTAATTACGCTCAATTTTATTTTTAGTTCAAACAAAATTTTATAATTAATAATGTACATCAACAGTTTACATACTTCATATTAAAAGAAAACTTTATTCTATGATAAATATTAATTAAAGAATCTTTAATTCTTATTAATTATCAAAAATTTCCATAACTGTAAAACTGTAAAATTTTGCGAATATTCAAAATTTTATAATTAAAAAATTACATAATTGAAATATAAAAACATTATTTTTTTTTTCATTTTCATTAAACGTTATTTTTTTTTTGTATTTCTTTAATTAAAATTATAATTAGTTCATAACAGTATTTCAATAGAATAAATGTTCATATTTTTACATATTTTAAGTAATTTTTTTTTTAAATAATTATTACAAATTTAAACGTATTGAAAATTTTACTAAAAAATTTAAAAAAAAGAATCAAGATTTGACATTAATCCAAATTGATTCAACTACAAACCACAATATTCTTTGCGATTAACATAATTAATTTAATTAATAATTATACATAGATTTACAAAGTATTACAAAGAATTATGATATATTTATTAAACTAAGCCTTATTTAAAATAGTTAAATTTATTTCTGTTAATCATTAAAAAAATCCAATTAAAGACATATTATAATAAAAAAATCCAATTAAAAATTATACCAAATAAAAATACCAAATTCATATAAACTACGTCTCATTTCACGCAATGTATTTATTTTAAAACTTCAGCGAATTACAAAATTATTAAAACTTTATAATTACTCCCATGTTCAAATGTTTTGTATGATGACCTGTATCTCATTACATAATAATATCTGCTAGTTCTATCTTTTATATCTTTTATAAATTACAAATTCATCATTAATTTTACAAACTTATTAAAATCATCAAAAAGCATGTGTTTATTAAATGATTAAAATTACATAAAAACACAAACAACTAAGGTAATTTCATTATAAAAAAATATATACGTTTTAGACAGTTTATCTATAAAACTTGTATAAAAAAGAAAATAATTTCTTTAATTATAGAATTCACAATATAAATGTATGGACATTATACTTATTGTATACAAGTTATTTTAACTTGGAAATAAATTAAAAACTGCAATACAAAAACAATATTGAACAAATATTATGTAAAGGAATTGTTGTTATATTGTTGCTGAGCTGATATATAATGTTCGAAATAATGTTTTCATAACAAATAAATGATAACATTTTATAACAGTTGTTATTGAAATTGAATTTTAATTAAAATTTATATTTAATTAAATTTTATTTAAATTAATATACATGAAAATTAAAAAAAATACATTCTTTATTGAATAACTTCAAACTGAAAAAATAATATGCATGAAAATTCTTTACTTAAAAAAAATAAATTAATTTTGTTTGTATAATAATACGTGAAAATATTTTCTTTTAATTGATTTCCCAGAGACAATTTGAATGCAATTATTTATTGTATAAGTTCAAACTGAAAAATAATTAGCAATAAAAAACGATCGTAAAATATAAATGTCACGAAATGCTATGATTAAATCAATATAAAATAGTATAATAAACAACACAAAGGGATATTATTATTCGGTGTAAAGTCTGAATCGTATCATATTTGCACACTATCGCCACCGATAAATGAATAATAATCATAAATTGATTGGAATGCAATTACGTAGGCAAGATATTTCCTCTATCCGATAATAACTGTATCATAATTGGACTATTCTGAAATCAAAATTTCATTGTTATACATTTTTCGTTTGTTTTTACCACCGCTATTCATTGTTACACAAAAAGATTGATAATTGTAACATAATGATTATTATTTCATTATAAACAATTATAACACAGATGGAATAAATTACGTACAATCAATCAAATTTCTTTTGCAATTTTTTTTTCTAAAATTCATTCAATTTTATTTGTCTGCTATATTACACAATATTACGTAATTGTATTAAATTCATTAAATAAATTAGATAATTCAGAAAATCGCATACTTAAAAAAAAAATGTATTTTTTTCTTGTCTCGTATACAAATTATGAATATGTATGACGCAACATTACGTGTATCATCAAATTTATTAAATAAATTAGATAATTAAGAAAATCGCATTGTTTTGTGCATTGACTTACTAATTAATAATTACAAAGAAAATTGACATTGCAAAAAAAACAATGGTATTTTTTTCTTGTCCAACAAATTTACGTAATTGGATTATCAAATTTATTAAATAAATTAGATAATTAAGAAAATCGTATTGTTTTTGGTGCATTTTCATTGGATTTACTAATAATTGATATTGGAAAAGAATGGTTGTTTTTTCTTGTCTCTTACACATATTATGAATGAGGATGCAAAATAAGTAGAAGGAATTTTTATTTATTGGTTAAATTTGATATATATTTTTGTACAAACAATTCGTTTTCATTAAATTATGATCACTCAATACATTAATAGCACTTATCGCAGTATCGGTGCGGTCTGTTATGTAACGTTCAGTGATAACAATATTATCGTTGGTGACTTTCAACAATATTGTATAGGCCGGAAGACTTAGACTTTTCTATTTATAAATCATAATCATAATATAAATATAGTATCATTCGTAATTAGAACATTAGAAAAATAACTTAAAACTAATTTATTTACATATTACTCACTATGTCATAACATAACTTTATTTTAATGGTTAAAGAGAAATGAATGAAATACATATGTTTTTGACATATTTTTTTTGTTTTAACATACTTATATAATTTATTTTCGTAATGTCTGTTAATGGCATAATAATTATATGTGATGAAAATATAAAAAAATAATTGTATCAATTTGTAGCGTTAAATTTATATAAATTGGAAAATCGAAACAATATTTTTTTCCAATTACAAGTACGTATTATCAAAAAAGTCTAATTGTCTTACTTTGTCCCGCAAAATGTATACATGTATATATAATACGCATTTTTAGTAATTTAAGTGCGTATTGTTACCGTTTTATTGTTACTTTCTGTTATATTATGAGTTTTGCATAAAAAATACTTATTTTTTTTATAATAATTATTTTTGCGTATTATACATGAGATTTTAAATATTATAGTAATTATATACGAGATTAAAAAAATATCTAATTGACTTTCTTTATCCTGCACAATGTTATGATCGTATTGCTTTTCGGCTTATTTAATAAAAACTTGTGTATAATGCGCACATTATTAGTAGTTTAAATGCGTAGTTTTTTAATGTATATATATATATATTTTGCGTATTATATATGAGATTTTTTAGTATTATAGCAATTTGAGATACAGTAAAATTGTTAATTTCCACAGTAAAATGTATCGAAATTAGAGAATCGTTAAGTTTTTTCTGTTGTTATTGTTGTTTTGTTGTTTGTTATCTGTTATATCATGCGTTTTCGTGTAATTAGCTGTTGCAAGATATGACAAATTCTATAAATATATCCGTCGGTTATCGGTCGAACTCTGCTGCCTGCATACGGGGAGGCGGAGAGTGCATTCATTTTTTCCGCCTAAAGTCACACAACAACGACCTGTTGATGTCAAGCATAGAGAAACAATACCTCGCAGAGCGTCGATTTTTCGAACGTTGTTTTCGTCGAAATCATTGCATTCACGACGCGACTAATTAATGCTCTCGCCGAGTTCATAACCTGAATGAATAGCAATGCGTTCGTCCGTTAGCAGCAACGTCAAATTGCGTTTGTGTTTGTGCATGCATGTATACACGAATTTGTGTATGTGTGTGTGTGTGTTTTCAATTTAAGCTCACGTACTACTTTCTTTTCACGCGGCTCGGAAACTTTCATCCATCCCAGAGCCCCACCAATCCCGATTTACGAGCAGATTCGCCGGATAGAGTGTTATTCACTCGTAATTATCAATTAAAGTTGGAAACTTGTTTTCCATTCACTGGAATAAACATATTGTTATTGTTATTATTGCGAGCCGATCATTGTTATTATCGCGAATGGCGAAGTTCATTTGCTTTGCACGGAAATCTGGGAAGTCCGAAGCATTTTCCCCACTAGATTTTACGTTTTTTCTGTGGTCCCCAGGTTTTCGCTTTCCGCGCGAAAATCGGCGCGCGTACGTGCGGAGGGAAACGCGCTGCATCCCGTTGTTATCCCATGGGTGACAAAGTACAAATCCATTATCAATTTCGTGTATTTGTATATAATACAAGTACATAAATAATGACACAAAATTCCAGTTGCGTAATGACGCGCGATTATCAGCATCGTTCTGACGTTTTTTGGGTAATAATGGGCTTAATCTGAGCGCGGCGGAAGTAAACGGAATGACGGGACAATAAATGGTCTTTTTAAAAAAAATATTATCAGCCGGTTTTTCTTGTTGTTTTTGGTATAGTTTTTCGTGGAGACATGATGCCACGCACGCCAGGTCACACCGCGAAGGCGAAATCTGACAGACCTTAGCCGAGGCGAGGCTGACCTCTTGTCCGTTCGCTTCCGGTGTGCAGCGTATGCTGCGTTAATACCAGTGCAAGAAGGAGAAGGAGAGGTCTACCATCGGACCTCGCCGTTTAAGGATGCGGAGGACGGCAGAAAATTTCCCTTCGCATGCCCGTATCCTTCGAATCCAAATGAACGCGCCGGTATTGAAAGCCGAGACCTCCTTGCGTTTTGCGGATTATCCTTGCGCGACACAAAGAGCGTCGCGGCACACAATGCGTTCCGTTCGGTCCGGTCACGTCCGGAATCACGCATACACGATAACGCTTCCCAACTTCTCAAGAGCGAAAAAAAGAAAAAATAAGCAAAGAAAACAGTATTATTATTATGATAATCGAAATAAGCAAACAATGAAAACGATTGATATCGATACGGTGTGTGACAATGCGCTGAGACGGCTGACGTCAGGGTAACCTCAATCTCTATAAAATCTGGGCCAAGATCCGATTCGCGGCTGCAGAAAGTCTGAAATTATTTTCGCATTTAGCGCTTAAAACAGTGATTGCGATCTTATCTGGGGGCCTCCTCCTCCTCCTGGACGGAGGTCCTTCGCGGCGCTCGAGCCGCGATTCTTAATTTAGGGATGGCAATATAATACGTATTTTTAGGCGCAGACATTCGCATCTGTGCGAAATTTAAAAATAAACCCTCGCAAAAGCACACGAAGTCCGAAAGTAGAGGAATAACTAACGGTATTCCTCTCACCCCGCGCCATTCTCAACGAGAACTTTCCATGGGGGTCGTAAATTTGTAAGTTCTCCCGAAACGCACGCTTGTCTCCCCAATTTTTTTTTCATATGTATAAACAAAGGGAATGGAATAAGTTGTTATTAATTACCTGGAGGCGCTGGAAATAGTAATCCATTATCTGGGTGCATTTGGGGTAGGTGGAGCGGACCCGGCGGTCGCGCTATTCCCTGTAGCGACGCAATGGTTAGGCTGTACACAAAACACGGCTTCACAAGAAAATCCTGCTCCTTTTTCGCGGTGTTAACTTCAAAATTTGCAAAAATATATGTAAAATAATTATAATAACTAAATAAATTTTAGTTGAAAACGCAGCGTTTGTGAGAACGTTTGTGAAGTTTGAACGAAGTCGAACTGTGGATGTCGCTTAAGACTGTAACGCACCCGCACACGTCTTGTCGGCCGAGTAGTCGGATTCGGTATAATGCAAGTGCAAGCTGTAACAAGCTGGTGGGATGTAAAAGTGTGCGATAGTGACCTAGTTGCAACCTAGGCCGCGAAGTAGTGGCAAAACCGATGAAAGCGGAGAAAGGGACACCAAAAGGAAATGCGGTCGTTACGAGTAATATGTAGTTACGTGAGATTACCGAGACACATAATATGTTTGTGTCCTCAATTCCAGCACCCAACTTTCGGCAGCGCGCAGCGCTGCATTCTCAGATAAAAATGAAATCGCCGGCTTAGATAGTTACTACTAAATAGGGTTACTCACCAAGGAGAGAGATGGATGTATGAGAGAACGTAACGCTCAAGCTACCATCCTCATCATCAACTTCTTCATCTAGACCTTTTACTTTTCTCCACGCGTACTCTTCCGTTTTCTCATGCACTGGACACTAGCAGCTTCCACTTTGGGGCTCGTTTAGGTAATAGATGACCTGTTTTCCGGCTGCCCCCGAAAACCGTAACACTGTTACCGAACGCGCGTGTCTCCTCACTATTCGGACATTCCTTCAGCAGTGCCAGTTCCGATCCTACGCGATTTTGTAATAGTCTTTTGAAAGCATCAAGATTCTGCTTGACCTAGCTTCCTACAGTAGATGCCTCAGGTCATTTACCCATATTACACTCTTTGCAAAGAACTACATCTAATGTGGAAAAATCAATCTTCAAATTAATTTTGTATTTTCATATTTTCATTAATTAATAGAAAATATTGTTTAAATTAATAATCAGATGTGTACAAAAAGTAGCATACACAAAAACTTATATTTTTCTGATTTAAAAAATTTACTTTATTTGTTTCTCTCTAATTTCTTGACGTTTGATCAAAGACCAAAAAAAAAATAGAAAAATGTTCATAAAATATTAAAATATTTACAACTAAAAACAAAATTTGATCTTTGGACAATTTTTTTTTATTTAATTAATATTTTTATTAACAATGTTGGTTGCTATTAATTACTTTTGGTCTTGTATGCTAGTGCAATTAACTTGTAATTATGATATAATGTTACATTTATACTATGCGTAATATTACACAAATATGTTTGTCAGACGTATCTACTACTAAACATGATTGCAATTAAAGCAAGTACAATTTTAATGTCTTTTCACTCTATGATTACCAATAGTTGGTAGAGAAGTTAAGAATTGATTTTTTTATTATTATTTATATACAATTTTTACACTATTTATTATACATTTTTATTATTCTTTTCCTTATGTCCTTCAGCTTCGGTTCTTTCGGTACGCTCCTTGGAACCGGTATTTTGAGCGGGTTTGTTGGTTTTCCATGTTCTATGTCTTCGTTCCGCAACCCCGCATCCAACACATCATTTTTATTTTGAACTTCTTTATGTCGTTTTCTATTCTTATTTCCTCTGGAACCATGTTGCACTCTGAATTTTTGAATACATATTACAAACAGATCCAAAAAAAATTGGATGTTCTTTGTGAAAAATCTTTTAAAATTATGTAATTTCTTTAGTTTAATTTTGATTAAATAAGAAAATTTCTAATATTTTTGACCCCAAAAAAGTTTATTTAAATGCATTTTATTGGTAGTGGGGAAAAGAGGTTAATAGCCTTTGCGAATAGCAATAAATATTATTATTGTAAATCATAATAGAAAGTAAGTTATGAATTGGGTAAGCTACTAAGTTTAAGGTGAGCATAAATATTTGTATGCAAAACAACACATCAGTTACTATAAACAAATATAAAAGTCATGAACTTCAATCTAAACCACCTTTTTTTATTCACCTGTTGATACAATTTCTCATCGTTATGAAACCCTAAGTGAAGTATAGAACTCTCAGAGACAATGTTTTTTTTTTAAATCAACAATAGAAATATTATATTTTCTACCTCTTTAATTATAAATATTTTTTCTTATTAGAGTAATTCAATAATTACCACAAAAACTGTATTAATTACTTATTCTTTTCTATATAACAGAAATTTCGATTTACTTTTAGTTTTGATGCAACGACTTGACCTGTATTCTTATTGGCCCAAATCATAATACTATTACCAAACATGCGTGACTTACATTCCATTCAGTACACCAGTTCAAAGGTACACTTTTATTTTGAAAATACTGAAACAAATTATAAAGTTTACTTTATTACTAATTTTTTACACACATTTTTTTAAAGTTTATCCGCAGTCCTACATAAAGTAAATTAAAAAAAAACAATTGAAAAAGTGATATATTTCCTACTTTGTTACACGGCTAAAGACAAAAAATAAAATAAAATAACGAAGTGAACTTAATATAAATTATGCTAAGCGGATCAACAAAAAAAATGTGGACTAGAATAGATGTGCTTAATTTATTTTTTATATTTGCAATTCTCGAGGAATACCACTACATTTCGTAATTGATTAACAGTTACTAGAATTTATTATTCAATCATCAGGTTTTAAATAAAAATCCTTTAAAAACCGGTTTATCTAATAGTCATTACCGTTTGTTTCGCTGTTTTTTCTTTCTTTCTAATTCTAAAAATATCGGTTCGACTTGCGCTCAATGATCACATTTTCAGACACAAAACTCTAACGGTGCATCTCTTACTTGAACGAGATTTAATTATTAAATCACGCACTTTGTTTAATTAATATTTAATTTTTTATAAAAAAAAACTATGAATTACTTACATCACTATAAATACCTCGCACAGTGAAGGTAAAGCGAATTATTTGAAACCGGACTAACACATTTTTTTTGAATTTATTTATAATTTGCTTAATTAAAGTTTGATTTGCTTCGAGATTATCAAATCGATTATCAAATTTAACAATTTGTAACAAAGTACTAACACAATTTTAAATGTTTATATGTTAATGTTATTAAACTAAAAATATTGAAAAATTTATTTAAAAAAAAAACTATTATAACGATGTTTGTAATGTGAGTAATTTTGTTGCAACATAAAGGCTACGAAATGTGGATCGATAATTAAAAGCCACGTATATCTCTCCTTGACAATTCCGTTAAAATTTCCGTCAATTGTCTGTTTATTTGTTTATATTGGCCAAGTGCTTACGGTGTGTTTAGATCAATTTTGACACAAATAGTGGATTTTTATCTGACCTAAAAAAATTGAACGTTTGAATGACACGTAGTACCTCAATTTTGTACTCAAATCTTCCTATTACATTACATTTCCACGTTTCTGAACTGATTTTGTGTTTGTTTTGTTTGATAAGAAGTTCGGGACAATCTTTAGATACAGATGATAGGTCGTTATTTCACTCCATTTAAAATTATGTAATTCACTTACTCACAAAAAAGATATTTTACAATTAAATTTTTTTCATAATTCGTTATTACGACGTAATTTATTATTTTAATTTTAATTCCAAAGAAATTTTGACAGAAACTCAATTTAAAATATATATAATAATGTTGCAGAATATTAAATTTGTTACATTTTTGATATATGGGATTCCCAAAATTATATGAATCAAACTAGAAGACTTAGATTGTTTTCAAGATATTTTTTCATTCTGGAAACATCCAAAAATAGGTAAAGTTCAAATATAGAATGCACGCGTAGAAATCGTGAAACTGATCAATGATAATAGAACGTATCAATGATTATTGATATAATTGATTTTGCTTAACGCATGGCAAATAAATATCCTGTTTTTAAATTTAAAAAAATGTGGTAAATACAGTTTGTCCAATTTTGGACAAGAATATATGAAATACAGTAATACCTCACATAGTGCGGATAATTGCATCCTGACTAATCAAGGAAATAAATACATAAAAAAAAATAAACCGAATGAGTGAATAATATAATTTATCCAATTTTGGACAAGAATACATGAAGTATAGTACCTCACATAGTGAGGGTAATTGCTTCCGTCTATATCCCGGACTAATCGAGGAAATAAATACATACAAAAAATAAACATTAATCTGTGTATTACAAATAATAATTTTGTTAGAATTTATTTTTATTTTGTCCAATTAAAATGTTTAGTGGAAATTTATTAAAATAATTATTTTTGTTTAATTAGATTGTATTGTTTCTATGAGATTTTATAGTATTGAGTAAATTTGTATTGAAATTGAAATCTTTGTAAGGAATATAATTATATTAAAAGTAAAGTTGGAAAGTAATAAATAATTGTTTACAGTTTTATATAATGTTGTTATTCCTTCATCAATGTAAATCAGCTGCTGTTAGGATAACGGTACTGGAGGAGGTGCAGCAACATTTATAGATATGCAAAAATAAACCACGCGAAGCCGTTACGAGGAGAACAAACAAACATTACTCAATTTTTCTATAATACAATTAATCGAAATTAAACGTCTGTAGGCGTTACAAAATCTAATACTGTATACTTTATATTGCTTTTGAACTTCTATCAAAATTTAAAATGATATAAACTTATCCATAATTTTTGTTACAGTTCCTAAACTTTTTTTGAAAGTTCCTGTTGCTTCTCATCTTCAGAAACGACAATTTCTTTAAGATCATAGTTAGTAACTTGTAATAATTCTTCATTAGCATAACCGCGTAATACTAAAACAGCGTTAACTGAAGCAGCGTTAAGCGGGGTCTTGCTGTATTACAAAAATATTAAACACTTTTGTGTATTTATTCATGTTCTACTTTTTACATTCATTGTACTATATTTTGATTTGGTATAGGTATTAAACTAAAATTCTAAAAATAGGTATAATTCAAATTATTGTCAATAACGTCATATTACGTCAATGAAGTTGAAATAAATATCAATTTCCAGGAATTTCTACCAAATTAGCCAAATATTATTTTCTCGGAATTACAGTGTTCAATTTTCAAATAATCAATTAGTATGGAAATCAAAACAAAAAATGCAAAATGTGACTCAAAAAAGGATTTTTTTATTTCCTGACTGACCATATTTGTAATATTAAGGCTTTGTTTTGATTGTTCGTATATTTTGTTAAAATCATAAAAATCAGTTAATTTCCCGGGATTTGATTCCCGGGTTGAATCCACTAATATTAATTACTCTAATAATAATTACTCGGTATTTTATTATTAACACATTGACTTATTTTATACATTATATGTAAGAATACTTTAAAGTTTTCAATCTGCAGGATAATTATCTTTTCATGTACTTAAATTTCTTTCAACACATTAAATATATCATCATAATTTAAATCAGTATTTCTCAAACTTTTTGGCACACGATCCCCTTTTTGCACTTAAAAAAATTGAAGAACCTCCAACGAAACATCCCGAATTGATTTTTCATCAATTTTTCTGCAACCTCCAAATATTTTTCACGACCCACACTTTAAGAATCACTGATTTAAAGGACTTTTACATTAATTATACAATTTAGTTGTGATTTTCAAATATACAACTTGATGTAGTATCTAGTTCAGCGTTTCTCAGCATATAAAAACATCTCTGCAAAAAAATGGGTACGAGTAGAAAAACATCCCCACTTTGGGAATCACTGATCTAGTTTACTGTGGAATATGGAAACCAATACAAAATGCATTAAAAAAAAACGACGTGCTCGACTCGAATGTTTACAAAGAAACATGTAAATGTAAAAAAACAATCGTAGCCACTATTTTGATCGGATTGGCACGTTTACGTAACCGTCATACTTGGGGGTCCACGAAATTCACGACGTTTGTTATTATTTAAGTCTGCAGAATGTTGTTACATAGGGTATGTGCGTACGTGTTTGCGTGCGCCTGTGTGCATTTATATATGTATAGACATGCATATGTGTGTGTATATATATATATAACTGCATGTGTATATGTGTACGTCCGATGACCATGGGACTTCTGGTCGGCATCGACCTTGCCTTCATCCGAGACAATGCATTTTGCTCGTTGACTTTTTTCGGTCATGCAGTAAGTGCATCGGCTTTTTATCAACGCAACGATTGTCCTTGCAACTTGTTTACCGTACATTTGTACATATATTTTTTTTCTGCTACTTGCGTGTCTCTCCTTCCCTGTCTTGCATACGCTCTTCTCCGTGCACACAGTTCCTACACTCTCGAAAAACAGGACAAAAAAAATGATAATAACAACATCATCAACAATATTAATATAAACAACAACAACAAGAGCGAAAAAAACAACAATAAAAAAAAATAAGAACTATAACGAGAGAGATGTAATAATATGTAATAAAAGATTTCTTCCTTTATTTCTTTGTTTTCTTTTCTTTCTTTCGGATGGACGTGTCCGGGCCAACGCGAAAAGATACATTCGGTAATTTATGTAATGTTACCTGGCGTTGACCTAGAAAGTCGCACACGTTTTGTGAATTGGAGCCTTTGTTTTGGTTACTTAGCCTAGATTTTATTTTTTTAATTTTTTTTTCTGTGTTACCTATTACCACTATCTGTAACAGAGGCCTACTTATTTGGGCGCAGTTATTTTACTTATTTTTCCTAATACAATTCGTTATTAATACTATTGGTGTAACAATGTTTATCGGATTTACGATTAGCGTGCCCTAATTTATTCCCAATCGCGTTTAATCCAATTCGGATCACAGATCTAGTTCAGCTACTTCAAAATATTCCAATTAAAAGCGATTTCACGCGATTCACAACTTTTCCCCTGCGCGTTTTCTCCAGCCATCCGAAATCTACGTATTTATTTAGTTCAATAATTATCTATATAATCCTCATATGCATCCATTAATTGCGTAGTCACAAGTGACACAATAAATTTTAAATCTATAATACATCAAATCCAATTCCCTTACTTATAATATTTATATGTTATCTAAACTTTAACCACAATTTTGCGCAGTGACAAAGGACAAAATAATTATACATTGAAAATTTAGCTTTTTTTTTTCAAACAACATAAAAATCCGTATCAAAATATAGAATATATCAATTATATAATCCTCATCAACATCAAATTAATTGCGCAGTGGCTAGGGACAAAATAAAATTTGATTTTTTTTTGTCTTTAATTATTAAAATAATTATACATTGAAAATTTAGCTTCTTTTTTTTTCAAACAACATAAAAATCCGTATCAAAATATAGAATATATCAATTATATAATCGGCATCAACATCAAATTAATTGCGCAGTGGCTAGGGACAAAATAAAATTTGATTTTTTTTTGTCTTTAATTATTAAAATAATTATACATTGAAAATTTAGCTTTTTATTTTCAAACAACATAAAAATTTGTATCAAAATATAGCATGTATCAATTATATAATCCTCATTAACATCAAATTTATTGCGCAGTGGCTAAGAACTAAATAAAATTTGAATTTTTTTTTCATCAATTATAAAAATAATTATACATTGAATATTTAGCTTTGTTTTTTCAAACTACATAAAAATCTGTATAATTTGGTGTATATAAATTACATAATCCTCATAAGCATTCATTAATTGCAAATAAAAAAAATAAATATATGATTTTTTTTTGTTCAGTTTATTTTTATGCCTCTATTAGTGCGTTTTTAAATAATTCCGTATTTATTTGGTAAATTCAAATTAATTGCAGAAATAGTTGAAATTATAAAAGTTTCCAAATAAATCTAAAAAAAAAAAATACATTGCAAAAACAAAAAAATTGCGTCTTACAATTTGATAAATATCTACTATAATATCAAAATAATAATTGCGCATTAACAAGTGATACAATAAACTTTAAATCTATGACACATCAAAGGCAATTCCGTAATTAAACTTGTTTTTACTATATTTATTTGTCATTTATTAATAAAATATATATTTGTACATTTTAGCTAATTTACACCAATTTAGCTTCATTTTTCTTAAGTAAATGTAGTATTTGTTTGTTAAATTAATCACTTTTAATGTACAAACATGTCCACTTCCATTATTACTTATATGTTTGTTTACAATCCGTCACATAATAACTAAACTTTATACATAACAATTTACAAATAATTGTAAGTATTACAGCTAATACAAATTTGTATATCAATTTTGAAAACATCAAAAAATAAGTAAAATATTGCTTTTAATGTTTATGTATTTTTTTTATAATAAAATTATACTTAAAGAATTGAAGAATCTGAACTGAATATACAAAACAAAAGTTGTTTTTTTTTTGCTAATATTGGTTTTTATTGGATTCATGAAAAAGTAATAATCTTAGGTACAAAATTTGCATTTGTACCATTATTTTCAAATTTATTATATGAATTGTTAAAGATAATTTTCAGTAAAAAGTAATTCTATCTGTTTGGTTAAATAAATAAATTGTATAAATTTGTTTGTTTAATCATTCATCTAATATTTGTCCTTCAATTATTGAACATCTTGGATAATCATATCATTAAAACAACATCATGAAATAATATTTTCTTCTTGAACTTTATTTGGTAAGTGATTTTTTTTCTTCAATATTTGATTACGTGGAACACTATAAAAGTTAAAGGAAAATTTCACTTCCTAAAGACACGTTTTCTATGAATTAATTCTCAATTAATGAAAAATACCTCGCATATTGCGGCTCCTCACTGTTTGAAAAAAATATATATAACACAAAAATATACTTGAAAAAAAAAATCAATCAAAAAATGTATTTACTAATTTTTTAGAATTAATTTTGAAATTTTCAAACCGTACTATAGTGAATCAGTCTATGCGAAATAATTTAATAAATTTAGTTAAATCTACTAAAAATTATACTTCAAATGACGATTTGTTACACTTTTTTATAATTGTCATTTTTTACATCAATTGTACTAATATCTTGATGTTGGTACAAATCACCTAACCACCACATAACACGTTGTTTAACTTTTTAAAGTTACAAAATCGACATTGTAATTTTTACATTACGTCAAAACGGCCACGACACGTCACGTCACGGCACGTCAGTGAAGTTCGAGTCAATAACAATTTCCAAGTATTAATTTGGTTGAATTTTTCATCTAATCAATTAATATGGAAATCAAAACAACGTATGCGTAATATCGATGGTGATGATTAGTTTGCAAATGTGACTCATCATAAAAAAGGGATTCCTTTATTTCCTATGGCACTGACTGACGTGACTCACGTTCGTTGTGCGAGGTTTCAAACCTTCAGCAATAAGCCCATATATGGTTTTATCTACACCTTGGTATTTCCATCTGCACGTTATCAATATACTAACGTACATTTTCAAGGAATCAGAGGGAAAAAAAAACTTATCCAGGTGTACAACGCATTACATGATTCCGTGACAGGTTATTACATCCTATTGTCCACATAACAATTAACAAACAAATATGCACATAGTTTTATAATTAACAATAATTTTTGCGCATTTTAGTATTTGCGGTTGTTGAACAATTATGAATGAAAATACATATTAAAAATAGTTTATGATAAATCTATTCATGGAATTGATATGTTACTGTTATCTTTCTTATACACAATAGATCGTATTTTTTCTTCTATCTCTTTCTTCAATTTGCACTATTCATATTTATAAACTTATATCCATACATATTTATCATTCAGTAGATAGTTAAAAAAATTGATACGGTTTCTTAGAGTACCAGCAAACTCTTAAATACAGCAATACCTCGCATAGTCCGGATCGGTTCTGACAACATCTGTTTGAAACAGGACTAATCGAGAACTTCAATTCAGTAGTTAGCTAAGATTATTGATACGGTTTCCTAGAGTACTAGATCTATACCTTCCATAGTTCGGATAATCCAATCCGTCAACATCAAATTTGAAACCGGACTTATCGAGAATTTCAAAATAAACAGCACAATTCAAGAAAATAAAACAATCAAAACTGTCCAGAATTATTTTGAATTTTGCTTTTTAAAATTATTAAAACGGATTATAGTGAATTAAAATATATAAATACCTCTCACAGTGCGGTTTCGATTGAATAGTTTACAATACAACAGTTTTGTTCTTCTGTTTTTTTTTAATTATTGCAATATATAATTATGAAAAATAATTTTGTAAACATATTATTCTGTTATTAATTCCAAGAATACTGCAATAAAAATATATGTAATAAATAAATATGTTTTATATACAGCGATAATAATGTTGTAAACATAAAAACAGATTTCTACACTCTTTTTTTCTTGCATTATTTAACGTGGTTTAAAGTTCACTACCTGTTGACAATAAGAAAAAAAAATTTTGTTACAAAATATTTTGTAATAAATAATATATATAGATTTCAACGTGAAAACAATTAAATTAATATTTTTTTTACATCCGTTTTAGTATGGAACGTAAACATTCTTCAGACGGAGAGGAATGCAGGAACAAAAAAAAAAAGATTGGAATATATTTTTTTTAAAACAAAAGCTTTGGTCTCGTGTTCGGGCACACATTTTGTATTATAGTCGCGCAAAGAATGAAAGAGTGATTGTGTAATGGTGAAAAATCATTGGCGAAGGGAGTGTTCACAGTCGGCTTACAAAGAATTTATTGTAGCCACTTGATGAATGAAATGTGTGTGTGTTCGTGTGTTATTTCATTCGCGTCTTATCGAAATTCCATTTTTTTACGGACACCCACTAAACTATTTATTTAAAAAAAATGATAAAACGAAACTAGAACAGGTTAGCAACGTACATTCTTAATGATAACTTTATTTGTAGGTAATCAGAGCATAAATATTAAACAAAAAATATGTTTACATAAGACAATTAAGGATTTTTTTTTATTAATATATAGATGTACATAATTCAATATTAAGATTACGTTTATATTCGTAAAATTAAATAAATAAAATTTGTTTACTGGAAAACTTAAAATGTTACTAAACTGACAGTTGGAAAGGCTATAGTTTTATCTTTAATATGAATATTTGCTGATCTAATTAACACACGTTGTTATAGAGTAATTAAATAAAACGTGAAGATGTGCAAAATTGCTGTATCTCAGTTATTAATTAATATTACGTAACAGCAGTTACCTCATAAGATGTGCAATAGAAGTTCCCCATGTGATGTAATAATAATACGGAACAGTTATGTAGTTTTCATGTTGTTATTTAAAATTAGAAAAAAAAAACGAAAAATTTGTAAAAAATTGAATATTTGTGTATATTTCAATAATATTTTTGTCAATTGTATTATTTTCCTAAAAACAAGCAAATTTAGCAGAAATCAAATTCATACATAATATAAATTATACTTCACCAACTAATTCAATTGATATCATTGCACTGTCCTACGGATATTTTTATATTTAGTGGTAAACAAATTAGTTCATAAGTTGATTGCACAATGCTTTCACGAGTTGCATGGATCGATAATATGTTTGGAAACGATTCACGGTGCAAATGAGAATAAAAAAAGAGAATAAATGTTTACTCGAAACAAGGGGGAGTGCGAAACCTTTTATCCTTGATGTAATGATCCTGAATCTAAGGAGCGAAGCAGGTAAACATGCGACAGCATCAAAACCGCAGGTTTCGTATAAAATGACTAATAGCAATCTTTAATGATTGTCTCTTATTCAGCGAAATAACAAAGGTCGATGAGATTGTTCAACTTACTGTTCAAATTAATTGTTATACATACATTTTATTATAATTACGAATGACAAATATTTGAAATATTTGTTTGCCACCACAGAAAACTCTTCTTGCATAACCAACCCCGACTATCTCAAATATCTGCACTCATAATCCTCTAATATTGGAATAACAATAATAGTTGTTAACGCAATTTAGTTATTTCGTATACATGTTTGCAACTATCTAGTAATTAGTTCAAACAAATGCAAACAAAATATTTGCTATGAACAATTATTGCAATATCTTAACCGCAATTATGTTTGGTTATGCATAAAATTAAGCCTGTTGTGTATAGAAATGGTACAAATATCTAGCAAAATAATTATTTATATATTTCAAGTGGATTAAATTTAAAAAAATTGGACAAACCAAATTTGCTTTTGTCAACAAATAATTTTATGGTAATTTTTAAAAACAAAATCTTTATAGATTAACATTAATTGCTGCTTCGATCAGTGCGGTTTCATTATAGTACGGTTTAAATATTTGAAAATAAGCAAAATAAATTACTAAACAAAATTATTATTTATACAGTCAAGTCTATTTTTGTGTTTTTTTTTATGCAGTTTTAAAGTCCTCAATTAGCACGGTTTCAAACTTTTTATATTAATATATATTAGAAGTTCTAAAAGCAATAAAATTACTTGCTAAAAAATATTTGTTGAATATAACTGAAATACTTAATCCAGTTTTCAAACAAATATTTGAAGTCACCTTGTAATCAGTCCAAATAAATGCATTCATAATATTTACCACAAAAAACTTGAGTTAATATTTTCAGTTAATACTTTATACATTATTATTTACTCAAATAAGATTAACTCTTTTTTAGTGCAGTTTTATTGATATATTTTTTTTTTCAAAATTTTCACTTTTTGTCTAATTACTTAATAACTACTCAAGTCCAATGTCCACCAGACAACTCTACTTTTCTATCTGTTTTCAACTAAATCTATTTGAGAAACCCCAAAATTTGGCATCTTTATGTCCTTTTGTAATCTTTTTTATAATTTAATAAATATTATTAAATGTTAAAATAAATATATTATTATATAACTTTATTTTTTGTTAATAAAAATTTTATACATTTTATTGTTTCTAATGTGCCACGTGGCAGCTATAATTTTTCTATGTTAAGTTTCTTTGAAATTTTCAAAGAAATATAAAAATTTTGTTGATAAAGTATGTTTTGTTGACGGACTTATATAAATTCAGTTAATGAGATAAAATAATTAGGAAGTGAACGGGAATAATTTTGTAGCATGTACTTATGAGATAAGGTATATATATATATATAAATATATGCTTTATTATATTATTGTACGCGAATAATCTAATCGGACAAATGTACCCTCTCAGATAATAGATTTCCATTATTCAAAATCGCAACAACATGTTGTTGAATTTTTTTCAGTTTGTCAACTATTGTTATTTTACCCATTAACGCTTGTTTGTTTATTATTTTAAGGATTCGCTTGAACATCATAACCTATGCCACAAGGATATTTTGTCATCGTTGTTTACGCGTTCCTTATTATTCTCATTTACATTGTTATTTTTTTCACTGTTTTTTTCCCTCTTCTCCTTCGTTTAATTAATAATGAAAATGTGTTTAATTTAAGAATTTATAAACACATTGTTTATGTATGGAAATTATCATCGTTACGATAAAATTTATCGTGTAATTTATAGTGTTTTAATAATAGCCAGGACGATGATGAAAGAGGGGGGTTTGGAGAGGAGAGAAGGAAGAAAGAAAAATATAATAATCCCTGGAATCGATGAGCATTATGTTTGCATTATGCGAGCAAATGTTATAATTATGTTATACATATATATATTTATTTTTGTTATTTGTTTGTTGTTGTTGTCTGTTCTGTTGAAGCCTCGAATAAGTCGCATTTTCTTTTTCGCTCGAGAGTTTCCCCCCTTTATTTTCTCGTTCCCCGCGCAGGGTTCGATAATCTAAGGAAATATATATGCATTTATTTTTAGTTCGTGATGCTTTTATATATTTTTTTGTTGTTGCACGTTGAGCGTCTGAAATCCCGTGAAAACAAGTGCATCGTCCTGCAATATTAGTTGCACTGGGGGCCCCTGTGGGGTACGCCGTACGTACGTCTCTTTCTATCTGTCTCTGTCTCACTCTCGCTTGTGCACTGCTAGTATTCGCTGTCTCTACGTGAGTCACGTTATTTAACACTGATAATGCGATGATGATAAAAAAAAATACAAACTGATCCTAGACGGCGTAACCAGCAATTGTTGTGTAACACGCCGATAAAATGCCGGCTGGGTGTGCAATTCGGTATTTTGTGCGTCTTTCCTTTGTCTGGGCGCAGTTGTTGCCGGTCTGTTTCTGCGAACATGTTTTGCGACGAAGTCGTTCACATCGACTCTGTGTCATTGAAGTCTCACTAATTTCGCGCTGAAAATTTATAGACAACGCAATTTATATGTTTTTACCCTTTACATAAATTCCTGTCCAGTGTCTATTTAACAAACACACAATTTGAAATTCATTAGAAAACAACAATGAAGTTTTTCAAATATTGTTTTTGTCTAAATTCACTCAATTTAGACAAAATATTATTAAAATAAATTAATTTAAAATAATTAAATTTTATGTCCAATATAAATATTATAATTTAGACAATAAATACTATTTTTTTTTAATATTTTGTAAATTAATTAAATCTTATGGACAAAGAAATTTGTTATGTTATTTTTTCTTTATCAAACTGTTGTCTCAACAATAAACTAATATACTTTTGAACAATTTAGACAATAATTACTACTTTTTTTCAAATTAATTTTACTTGGTTTTTCTTAAATATTTTGTAAATAAATATTGTGAACAAAGAAATTTCTTATGTTTAATTAATTTATCTTTTGTTTGAAGAATAACCTAATGTATTTTTTAAATTAATTTTACTTGATTCTTTAATTTTAGACAAAAAAAAATTAATAAATTTGTTTAAAACAATATAAATTCAATGATTTAACTTAATAAATAAATTTTTCTATTGTTTTGATAATCCAATCAACGTGTTTTTACAAAATAAACTGAAAAAAAAAAATTCTCCGAATAAGACACAAAATATTTATATAACACGCGTATATACGAACTTATTTTTACTTCGACTTTGTCATTGAATTATTCATATTTTTTGGGCGGAAATTTTATAGAAATTTTATATTTTTGCAATTAAATAAAATCTTTTGTCATTAATTTGTCAATATGAACATTTAACTAATTATTTAAATTTTTTGTATATTTAACGTTTGAAATAATTAAAAAAAAAACTGGACAAAAAACAAATTAAATACTCATAAAACTAAATACGTGACTATTTAGTGCGTTTCTTTTAAGATTTCTCAGAAGACCCAAAGTTCATGGCTTATACATAAACGATTTATATTGTTTTATCATGAAGTGAGTGCAATACATCATGCCACGATAAGTCGTCTCGTTTTGTTGAATTTATCCTCTTCTGTCTATATATTATTTAATAATTATTTCAAGTTAAATAAGATTTTATAGTAAACAGTTCCTATTGTTAATAACACGTCATATTCTGATAGGTATATTTCTCAGTAGACTATTTATCTCCTATGTTGTAATGCTCATGTTTGCAACTGAACTAAGCTTTATGTATGTATGATTTAAATATTTTAATCACTTTATAAAAAGGTTTACTTAAGACAACAAACATTGCTTATTTTTTTACAAAAATCTGTTTTCATGTTTTTATATTTTTAATTTAGGTTGGAAACATTCCATGAACTCTTTATAATCAACATAACTGAATGATTAATGGATATTTGCTGCGTTCATTTATATAAAAAAATATAAATATTTTTATTGGTCAGTGCTTTATAAATTATCATTTTTCTTTGGAATATTTCAGTTATGTTTAATTATTAATTAATAACTTTGTTATTTCTTATATTATATAAAATAATTAACAAATAAAATTATATAAGATATTATTTTACATTTTTTGGTTGAATACTTGTTAGATAACTTTAATTATTGACTATGATATAGCGATTTTTTTCATGACCTGAAGTTGTAACCATTTATGTTAATTGGAACATCAATGAAGCAAATTGAAGATAAAACTATGATCTTTCTAGGTATACTATAGACAGTTTTCTAATGTTTGTCTTTTTCTTTTAATCAACTTTCAAACTTAAACAATGAAATGAACAATGAACTTGAATGTTAATTGGTCTATAATTTCATTTCTTTTGATATAAATATGAGTAAGTAGTAATAATTAATCTGGTAGTAAAAAAAATAATATTTTTGGTAATTTAGAAAATGTGGATGAAACAATGTGGATTATTCTGATAATCTGTGTAGATTAATTAATGATGCCTATTGTATGTATCAACATGTTGCACGTGAAATGCGGAATGTTGCAAGTCAATCGCGTTGAAATTCATTGAATCTATGTCAGTCAAGCGGCGCTAATCAATCTTGTCATAATCCTTCGCATTGTTATTCGCAGGCGGCGGTTTGCTAAAATTAGCCGAACGGAGCAACAACAAATGAACAACAAACTAAAAAAAGAAGTAACTGCATCGTTTCGAAATCGAGGAGTGGCCGTTTTCAATCAAACCATAACATGTCGACGGGGCATCGGCTTTAAGGATCCTTTCGAGATAATCGGATAGTCGAAGGATAATAGATCGCCGTGTCCTTGTTGCCATGGTTACATCACAAATCAATGACAATGATTGGTGGTAATAATAATCGCGCGAATGCGCGCAGTGCGAGAGCACACTCACATACCGTGCATCGCTTTAAATACACTTGCACAATGTTTTTTACATTGTGATAATTCGCCCAGACCAAATAATTAAACAATCTGCGCGTAAATAACTCCAGACCAAAAATAAACGCTCAATAAAAAGCAAAAGTCTCGAGCAGCCAACCTCGGCTCAACGCCGACCGACGTGCATCTAAACTAAACACGCCGTGGATGATCAGGAACAAAGAGGACGAAAAAATAAAAAATAAAGGACGAAAGGAAAAGAGCAGACGGAGCGGGAAAGAACGCGTATAATGAAAGACGAAAGATCGGGGCATAATAATAATAATAAACTGGGAAACAAAAGGAAAGTCCTGAGCGAAAAGGGACCGAGGTTGAAACGTATCAAAGGGTGTGAGGTGAACAACAAAACAAAAATTGGCCATTAAAAGGCACCGACGATCCTTTCTTCAAAGGATACCTTTGTTTTCCTTTTTACTTTCTTCTTTATGTTTCGATTTTCATATATTGCACAACGAAAAACCATTTTATTGTTTACTACTAACAACGCATCCAATTGCAATACTGCTTTCTCCATCAATTTTAGTGCAGTTTTTCTTGTTGGCATAAGAAAACATTTGAAACTTTATCATCCAAATTTTATTATCAAAAAATATTTATTTTCATTCAATCACTTTAGAATACACTTATCGTTTTCATTACAAAAGGAGTCCCACGTTAGGCTCTAAAATTTTTCAAATTACAATATAGAGCCCGGACTATTTGAAACCGGATTAATCTTAATGAGTACTTTAAAAATAAAACACACAAAAAAGACAACAAAAATGAGCTTGTTTTGAAAATTTCCGGACTGATCGATACAAATAATTATTTAAGAAATATGTAAGTTTTTTCTTCTTTTCTTGATGCAGTAAGTGCGTAAACTTTGTCGAAAATTCCAGGTCAGTAACCTGCGAGAAAAAAAATATAACACTTCGGTGTGTAACATTCGCAAAATCCTGAAAGCTTTGCAGAGTTCAACTGCCCGTGTGGTTCACGCTCAAGTTTGTTGATGCAAAGCTGGACATGAGTAACGTGCAAACCATAATACTTCGACCTCTTTTGTTATGACTGGAATCAATGGAGTATATTTCTTCGGTGGAGTTTTCTTGACTGCTCCACTCCATCCCTATTTTCAGTATATTCAAAATCCCTTTCTTTTAATGCACAAAATTCTGAATTTTATTCTTCTATTCTTCTTGTTTAAGGTTAAAAAAATATATACATTTGAATCACAATTTGAAAATATTTTTATTATTGAATCGTATGTACTTCTAAATTATAATTAAAATTTTCTTATAATTTAACGATTTTTGTATTGTTTATAATTATTAATTGGAAATCTATTAAAGTTTTTGAAACAAACATTACAACATTTTAAAAATTTATATACAAACTAGTAAAGTTTTATGAATATGACGAATGCAAATTGCATAGCTGAACAATCGATACAAATATACGGTTTTACCCTGGAATTGCTAGTTTCATAATTTTACAGAACTTTAATAATTTAGGCGGTAATTTCAAAATCGATATTGATCTAGTAGGTAAACGTTACAAATTCATTAATTACTATCAACGGGTCAAGGTTACCACGGTGGAAATACCAATTTAAATCATAATAAACTTATTTCTGCAAAAATCGAAAATTTTAATGTCACGCTCTTTATAAAGAAATTCAGTTACAGAAACACTCTGATATTGCGTTCTTGTTTTGCTGGTGTATTATTAGAACATCTTGAAAAGCTGGCAACAATCTGAAAAGTTCGTACGTAAGCAAATGTTAACAAACGGATATTAAACTGGAATTCTTTTAAATGAATTACTTGCAAATAAGTAGAAACAATTGAATATGTAGGAATTCGTTGGATGCATTGACCTCTTGTGTTTGGGAACCGCATGACGCAACAGTCGCTGCGTATTTCCACGTGACGTAATGAAAGAAACGCAAAAATTTCTTTCCTCTGAAAACATAAGCGAGTTGTGACGTAACGGAGAAAAACGGAATTATCAATAGTCGTATGATAGGATGAGTTAGAATGACTCAATCGAGTATTTCGAAAACTTTGTTATCGAATTGTACCAATCAACAGTATTTGGTAAACAATGTCGTCGTGTATCCTTATTTATCTTAGCCAGATGAATGTTATTGTTTGCTGCTGGTGTTTATGCACATGCATATTTACAGTTTCTTAACCGGAGAATCAATGTGACGATAATACTGAATACGTGATGTGCGTACTGTTTTTATTTACAATACGTAAATAATATGTTTTTGGGCAAAAGGCGAGCACTTTCGTAAACAATTGTTTTCTACGCAAACAATGCCCGACTGACTCACACAGTCAGTTTACTGTAAACAAGTATTAATTTGATCGGTAATTAACAAAACTCGTAATGTTGCGACACTGAAAAGTACGTAAATAGTGACGATTAGATAGACGACAGGATGCGTCGCATTTTTGATCGATGATTACTGATATTTCCGTTTATGAATAACAGATTTTTACGCTTGTCAATATCTTGGTAGTAGTTTGCTAAAACAAACAATACTTTATTATTATATCAGGGCGAAAGGTTAAGTTGCCCTACCCACGATTTAGTGCGCGCCGGTTCAAATCCTGGTGAAGCCAGGCCCTTTGAGCCCTTTCGGAGCTTGCAGCAATAGGACCATCGTTCATCACACATGGACAGTCAAATGAATGAGGTTCAGCCAAGTCGATAGGCAATGACAGTGTTAAGAATAGCAGCAGATTCACAGTCAAAGGAAATAGTAGAATCGCAGAGCATCAGTAATCAAGTAGTAGTAATTTCCAAGTAGTCAACATCTAAGTAGTAATTTCCTAAAATAAACATTTGATCATAACTAGTTTACTATACTATACAAGTTTTCTTGTCAACATCAAAATTGTATTTTGCTTAAACACACCATATTTTATTATCTGATAATAACTACATATCCAGATAGGTTTTCAATTGTGTACCTCTTCTCAACGTTTTGGTAGTGTTTAGCTTCACTACTTCATTATAAACACTTTTCCAGAGAGGTTTTCATTTTTTTACCACTTCTTAACACTTAGGTAAAACAAACATTTGATAACAAACAGATTTTCTCTTGTTAATCTTTTGACTACATCAATATTTACTAAAAGAACTTATTTTAAATCTATTAGTGATTACAATTATTTTCTACTTTTAATCAAAATTAAGCTAAAATAAACTTAATGTTAAAATTACTTGAAACACTTAATTTAATGATATTAAAAAAACTTTAGTAACTGTAATCAAATCGATGATCGTAAATCGTCATCAATCGATTTATGTTTTTGAATTATTTGATACTAGTTTTAATCATTGTATATTTCGTAATTTTCATTGTTTTTGACAAGGTGTTATTCACTAATCAACCGATTCAGAAAACTGGTTGCATTAAGAAATTGCGCATTTCTTTACTAACAAAAAAATATCGTCGAAAACGAAACCAGAAACGTAAACACATAACGCAAACAACAAACTTCGATCATTCATACTTGCCGGTTTGTTTTCTTTCGTTTTTACACACATAAATAGAACAGAAGCGAAATCTGTTGAAAACGATTTCCATCTAGAATAATATAAGAAAGAAATATGTGCATTTACATAACCTTGCGTTTCGTAAACGATTTTGTATTATAATTAGTCAATGCTCGATTAACGTACATACTTTATGTACACTAAAGGAATATGCGTTCAATAAAAAGCATTTACATTTATTTGTTTCTGTTCGTTCAAACGAACACAATACGAATACTCCGTCTATTGGGTCAAAGATTATTGTACGTTCCTACGAATGTTTGTACGTTAGTTAGATATTAGAATTTAATTATGTACGTATTATCGAATGTAAATATCAATTCTGGGAAAATTGCAACACTGAAAGTATTTTTATTTATATTGCATAAAATGCCATTGGAATTTCCTCCTTAGTTACATTCTTGATAGCAAACATACAGTTCCTGAAATCAAGCAAAATGAATATCTACTATTGCTTCATTCAGCCTTTGCAAAGACATAAGCACCTTGAATACGGTTCTCCGAATTGTACGTCAGAGAAAAATGTAAATTAGATTCATTCAAAACTTGCAGCAAAACTGTTTCTTCGTATCTATTTTTTTGTCTTCGCTCGTCGCGAAAAAGTTTCACGTAGCGATTTGACTATGATGAAACTGCGAATACCCAAAAAAAAAGAGAACGAAACGCTTTAAGTTCAAGTTCACAGTCAACGTGTGATTATAATGGAAGTTCCAGACACCGTCTAGTCTCACTCGGGTCTAGGTCCGTTGCGTAACAGCTGACTAACGCTCTATTCTCATTATAGTGTAATTATTTGTTTCCAAAACAAAGATTTCAACAATTCAAGAACGTACTCGAATATTCCGGAAATTTGACATGAGACGTAGTTTTGATTTCATCTGCACGTCGTTACATAATTCACCGGACTTACGTAACGTTTCGCTGTTCTTATCGCGCCAATTGACGTACTTTCAATGTCGAATAATTTTACGTGCTTTGACGACGTAAAGTTATAATCACTTAAATATATTTTTTTGTTGTTATTCGCTCTATTTCTTTAAAACGCATTTAAATTAATAAATTGACCAATTATGAAGGACAAAAAAATATATGGAATGTAAACTTTATCTTGGAACTTCGCATAGTGCGGATAATTGGTTCTGCGGATTGTTTGAAATCGAGGAACAAAAACAAACCGTACAAAAATAGAATCGATTGCATAATGGGATAAAATTTTCAAAATTTTGTTTTAATTTTTTCAATTAAAATTTAGTTTGTTTTTGAAATTTTCAAACCGGACTATAGTGAATCCGTACTGATAGAAGCAGCACAATACGAGGTGAAAACATCAACTCTCTGATTTAGTTATTACACTGTTTATGCAATGTAGCAAAGCAGACAAAGTATAAATAGTATGGTACAGCCAATTGGTATGACCTTGAGCATGATCAGGTCCTCTACCCGAATCTGATTCATTAACAAAATCTTGCGTCGCATTGGATGTTGCAACCGCCCGAACGTACAAAGAACGCTATTATGCAAGAGCTAATTTGATTAAAAAAGAAAGAAATAAAAAAAGAAGAAAACCTGTTGACGTCGCGCGGCGCAACAAAGCATCAAATCATGTGTTTGTGCAACAAAAATCGAAATTGGCCTTTCCGCCGATGACAAGAGAGAGAGAGAGAGAGAATGAGAGAGGTGGAGGAGAAAAATAAAGAAATTGTATCTTTTTCTGAGGACACAAAGAAGGTCGATAATCTTATTTCATGTATCATTGGAACACGTAATCTCGACGTTGTTTGTTGTTTCGCATTGTTTTGTTGCTCTCTGTAATAAATATGTTATCATCATATTTTTCCCAAGGAAATCAGCTGCGATATTTATTAATTAATATAAAAAAAAAATCGGAGTGCAACGAATCGAGCAAAAAAATATATAATTATAACAAGCGAGGAACAACAACAACAACAAAAGTTATATTTTATACCTGACTGAAGATTCGTTTTAATTATCGAATGCCTAAATGCGCAATAAGAAAGGTATGTCAAAATAATTGAAGAAGAATTAGTAAATAAAGATATTTATAACATTGCATCACATATCGATAATTGGACAAAAAACGTAATTACGTAAGCAGCAGCGCAGTTTAATATCGCTAATTGATTGGCTTGTATTTGCAATAAAAGTCTAGAATAGCGTTTGCATCAAATTTGTAATGTGTCGTGAAATGACAGCTGTCACCTTGTGTCAAAGAGGTGAAACACACTTAGCAACTACAAACAATGTAATTGGGTCACGTGGCAAAAAGGTTAAGAAACGCTGGTATAGAACAATTATCTAATAAAAATAGTTATTAAATAAAAGAAGTTAAATGTAATTTTATAGCAGTACAGATTCACTTGTGATTTAATATTTTGTCTTCTTAAATTTAAATCTGAATTACACAAATTGGACACTTAAAAATGGAGTTCATCTTCTAATATTTTAAATAATTTATATAAAAAAGCAATATGGATACTTTGTCCATTTATGCTAATTAAGTAATTATTATTAAAATTACATAAAAAAGATGAGACACAATTAGGTACATCTTCATAATAAAATAGAAACTTTCATTTGGGGGATGTTGTACATCTTAATGTTTTCAAACAATAGTAGTAATAAGAAGATTCTCAATCAATTAGCGCTAAGTCTATGTAAATTAATATTGCATAAGGTGAGATCAATGTTAATCATGATTGGCTTCAATCAAAATAAGTCTAGACTTGACTGTTGTTGATCAGTTTCCAGGAAGGAATATGTAAAATTTCAGTTATTGTCAGCGTTGCAACAATCAAATTGTTAATAGCTGTTTGTCTTGGATGCTCGAGATGCTTGAGACGTCCTCGTCGGAGAACGCCCGTGGTCGTTTCGCATCTAAACTAGCGCCATAATTTTTTTTAAGTGTCATTAAAAGAGGAGACCGGATGCTAATGGATTAATATACTGGGTGTCCCGCGAATCACTTGACACCTAATAACTGGTATGTCGCGAGCTTTGCATTCGCCAGACGGTCGGCCCTATTAAAAACTGCGTGAATTGTAACTTCAAGGTCATCCGGTCATGCTCGAACTCAATCTTTGCCCGTTGTTGTAGTCTTCTTTCCTCCTCCTCCACCACCTCTTCACCACTCCTCTTCCTTCTTTATTTTTGCAGCATATTTAGTGTGCACTTCACCGGTATGCAAGCACATGCAGAATACGAGCAAATGCGGTTCCTTTTAATGGTTTTGCCGAATTGTTTTACTACTATAAATCTGCGTTCATTGCCCTGATCACAAAAAATAAAACTATTGCCATTTTTTTTTCGTTTTTGTAATAGCATATATAGATTATTCTATTACTTACATAAGACTATAAGATAAACAGTTGAAAATATTGTAGCTAGAAATTAGTTTTAAAGTAAATATTTTGAAATGGTAAATTATATAGACAAATTACATAAACACTTCAGATTACGTTATCAACTTAAGTTGATGAAAATTCGAGCAAATTTTAAATTTTCAATGTCGTAATACAGCCGCTAATTTCCTAAAGAACGGAAATTACCGATACAAATCCTAACCTTTCCAAAATGTAACTTTTGGGAACCTTCCTATATACCCATCGCCCTCTATAAAATCCAAAATTAAATCCAGATCCTGTCATTTTCGGTTCTTAATCTTACCTAACTCCGCAATATCCATCCAGTATCGAACATCAATATACAAATCCATTTGTCGTCCAATCCTCAACGACGGTTTTCTTCTTCTTTCGCAATGCCGAAATCTCATCCTAAAAATCTCCTTTAGTGATAAGCAACCAATGATTTTTGCAGGCGTTAGAACCAATAGAATTGTTAAGAACGCAGAGATACGCAGAAACGTTTTCGTATAGAAATCGAATATTTTTTTATTACTTCTTTTGTTTGAACGTTTAAATAAGCTGAGATTAGTCATGTAACTATTGCATTAGCTTGGAAATGTTTAGAACATTTTTTTTTACATAATTTAATTTAAGTTTGAACAATACAACTTTTCTTTCAGAATTTATTTATATAATTTTCTATTATGTAGTACGTATACAATTGATTAATAAGTAATACGTATAGTTTTGTGATTTGTTGTACTTTGTGCAATTTATTAAATAAAATATTAGAAAACACTAATCTTGTAATTTTTGTGGAACTTCGGATAATTGGGACAAAATGTACTAGTCCCGATTTAGCGAAATTTATATTTATATGGAAATAATTGATTTCAACAAGTAAGATTTTGCCAGAAAATTACCGAAAGATTATAAAAATGTTTAAATAAGCTGTGATTAGTCATGTAACTATTGCAGTAGCTTGGAAATGTTTAGAACATTTTATTTTTTTTTACATAATTTAATTTAAGTTTGAACAATACAACTTTTCTTTCAGAATTTATTTATATAATTTTCTATTATGTAGTACGTATACAATTGATTAATAAGTAATACGTATAGTTTTGTGATTTCTTGTACTTTGTGCAATTTATTAAATAAAATATTAGAAAACACTAATGTTGTAATTTTTGTGGAACTTCGGATAATTGGGACAAAATGTACTAGTCCCGATTTAGCGAAATCACCTTTATATGGAAATAATTGATTCTGCCAGAAAATTACCGATAGATTACAAAAATATTTAAAATGTCAATAAACTAAGAACGAAAATTCAAAGGAGACAATTTTCGTAAACATAATTATTGTCAGTGTCAGAAAATTACTCACGTATACAAAAAATCAAATGTCAAATTATTAGGGAAATGTCAAAGGGAAAAGTATTAGAAATATTTATATTGTCTCAGTCGGAAAATTAGCGTCATATTACAAAAATCAAATTTATTGATTCATAATAGAATGTGAAAAAAACTAAGAAAAAGAAACTAAAGATGGAAATATCGATTTTGTCGTTGTTGGAAAATTACCGATGAATTACAAAATTATTAAATTTATTCCTTCAGAGTAAAATGAAAACTAAGATGTGTGTTCGGAAATACATGAATTGGATTTTGTCGAGTAGACGTCGGGCGCCAAATACGTGAAACCGAAATCGATGCATCCCTTAAGGGTGGAACGCACCGGCTCCGACGAGAGCGTCGCGACGCCCGACGCTACGTGAGGATCGTTGCATGCAGTAAATAAAGCGTGCAAACGAAACAAAAACAATCGAAATAAATAAATAAAATGAAAATTTGTTATTGTGACGGAGTCCGCGTTGCGTAGATTAGAGTACGAAAATAAAGTTGTTAACCGAGGTTAGGGAACACAATTTTATACGCTCCTTTTATTATTATTTTTTTGCGCGTCTGAGTGTATATACACGTATGTGTGTGTTCCGTGGCGCGAAAGATAAACGTCTCGATATTATATTTGGCAACTTGTAAATATTTTATATTTAAATATTGTATCGCTCCGTAGCGCGCTCGAGCGATAACGCATGTTATTTTTTGCAATACATGTGTTGTTATGTGTGTACAAAGAGCCAGACACTACGTAGTGAATACGACATGTTTGTTCATTTCGATGGATGCCGATTCGACCTTCATGAAAGTGCATCGCACGGGCCCAGGGTCTCTTTTTCTCACTTTAACTGACCTATCTCTATCTCCGTCTATTAAGCACATAATCACCAAACGATAACGATACATTATATACATTTATAAATATATACTATTATATATTACATTTATATACTTAGATATATTTAGTAACGAGTAGCTAACAAAAATATCTATTGTATACTTCTTACAAAGTATACACGGAGCTTCTGTTGAGTCTCTCGTAATGCTATGATTTAATTTGGGAAAGACTTGTTCTTGCTGCGAGTCCTTCATCCTGTAATGCATGCATGTAATTCGACGTGATAAGATAATCAACGGCACCCCCTGAACGAGCCCCGCCCGTACCGCAAACGCAACGCAAGGCGACGCAACGCAACGTAACGCAACGTAACGCAACCGCCTTTATCCGTTTTATAATCTTCGCCAAGTGAAAAACATTTATGTTTATTCAACGGCTATAATAATGAAATGCACATAAACAAAAGTGGCGTTCGAAACTGGGTACGAAACAATGGCAATAACCTGGAGCACAAACGTTTGGGTCAAAAAAGTCACCCAAGGCCTAATAATCGGCGCCGATTTTAGGATCGCTCCTCTCTGCAAGTACATACTTGTGTGCGTGCACACGTATATATAGATGTGTGCATGCATATAGATGCGATGCTAGTATGTGTATATGTGTGTGTATTTTCGAAATCCTCTCCTTTGTGGAAAGCGAAATTCCGTCGGAGCCGCGGCCCCGCAGGTGCATGCATTCGCGCAAATAAAGAATGGACGGGTTTAGAAGGCCAAACACCCGAATTTGGGGTCAGAGACATTAGACGGTGCAGACGAATGAATGCATGTGTGTGCAAAATCTAGGGCCAATGGACTATTCAAGGCAGTCGGTCGGTCGGCATCGTCCTCTATGACCGTCCTGCGCGAAAACCCGCTCAAAACATCTAATAATACCAATTAACTTGACTCATCATATTTCCACGCAACCCGAAAACAGGCGAGGAACGGAGAGGAGAGACGAGGGAGGAAGGATGGAAAAAAAATTGGATATGTGGACGCACCAGGAATGAACATAAATCCCAAAAAAAAAATGGATGCAAAGCAAGGGAAAATGAAAGCAAAACGTTGCCAGGAAAAAATGCGAAGAGTGTTATATGCATTTCGGGTAATAACTGAAAATAAGTTACTGTTTGAAACCAGACTAATCGAAGACTTTAAAATCAATAGAAAAAATAAAAAGACAAATAAAATTATGATCATTTTCTGTACTAATTTTTTTACAAATAAAATATAATTTGTATTGAAATTTTCAAACCGTCTTATAGTGAATATTTCGCATAGTGCTTAGCCAATATACTGCACTGTTTGAAACCAGACTAATCGAAGTCTTTAAAATCAATAGAAAAAATAAAAAGACAAATAAAATTATGATAATTTTCTGTACTAATTTTTTTACAAATAAAATATAATTTGTATTGAAATTTTCAAACCGTACTATAGCGAATCCGCATTGATCGAAGTCGCACTATAATTATCTTTTTTGATAATAATATTTTAGTTTTACTATAGTGAAGAACTAGTTTTTTTTTTCATATAAAGTAAATAGTTCGGAACTTGTTCCGAGTAATATAAAAATAATAAAAACACATTAAAGAAAAAAAAAACAAATTGTTTCTGGTAATAACAACTAAAATAAGTTAAAGTTAAATTAAGTAAATAAGAAATTGGCAAAGTACTAAAATATTTTCTACGTCTTTAATTTTTGTACCTTTTAAATCTTCCACAGTTAAATTTTTCATTTGAAATAATTTAATTTTAATTTATTTTTTTTGTTTTTGTATTTTATTTAATTGAAAATTAATGTTTATATAGATAAATCGACTTAATATTGATTTGAGTCTGATGGAACAAAGGTAATAAAATAATCTTTTAAAAAATTATGCGAATAAATTTGGTGCGTCTTATGGTCTGAAAAATTGTTTATTTGTCAGCAAGATGAAATTGTTGAACCTAGGTTGGAACCTCGGAGAACGACTCGTCATTATCACCCCATGCCGTTTATAGACTTTTAATCTCTCCAGCTTGTTTTTTTAGCAGCAAAAATATTTTCTCGCGCACAAGTGAACAAAAAAAATAATACATGTAATGAAATCATAACGATGAGGAGGAAAAGGAAGCGAGAGAGACGGGGAATGCATGCAGCAGTAATAATAAAACGATACGACGATAAGTAGAGCTGCGTTTTGGTATTATCGCGCGTTATTTTTAAATCTGGAAAACAACCCTCAACGATAATAGCAACACTGTCGCACCTAATCGATTCCTTGGATTCATTTTTTTTTGTATCTGTCTCTCTCTATGAAAGCCACACGAAACACAAGTTTTGCTTATAATCCTCCAATTGTCTCAGATTTTTTTTCATTCCAATGCATTTAACAATAGAAAATTGTTTTTTTTTAACGAATCCGATAATATGTCCTATTGTTCAATAAGTTACATTATTTGTATCAAAAATGATGAAAAATATTTTTTTGAGCTAAAATTCTAATTAATACGTTATCTACACAATGAAATTTATAATTGTAAAACCAGTCAATCTCTAATAAGAAACAATGATTTTTAGTCAATTTTATTATTGGGCTGTCAAAACATGATTATTATTGATACAATCTAAGTGTAACAACAATACCTCGCATAGTGCGGGTAATCTCTTCCACACTGATGGAAACCGCACTAATTAAGGACTTCAAACCCGATGGAAAAAAAGATGGAGACAAAAAATAATTATGTATAAAAAAAAATTGTATAGCAATATTTAAAAATTTATTGTTGTCCAATTAAAATTTAGTATGTTTTGAAGAAAAACAATTTTAATGAACAGATTATGAAACAACAAACAATTTGACATCAAATTCATTTATAAACATAAAGTTATAGTTTGATAAGTAGCTTATTAAAATGGTGATAAAGAAACAAAGGAAATGTATAAGTTATTGTGGATAGAACAATACATTGAAATTATGAATGAGGTGAAATTGACGACTTCATTAAAAATTTTAAACGACAAAATTATTGCTTTTTTTTACTTCAGCAGGCGATAATAAAAAAGAATATTATACTTGCTCTTATCGATAATTAGGTCATTAAATACGAAATCAAAATATACAGAGAAAAATAAATTACAAGTATGAAACTGAAGCATACAAATAGTGTTTTTATAAGAATACATATGTTTTTTCTTATCTATAATTAAGTAATTAATTTAAAAAATATATATACATTTTTTTTATGAGATAATTGAACAATATAAAAATGAACAAATTTTTGAAGAAAAATAAAGAAGGTATGTTAATTAACTGTTACACAATTCGTATTAGAAGTGTACAAAATAAATTTGCAAACGGTTCAGTAAAATGTCAGCAAAAAAGCAATAAAAAAACGTAATAACTAATTAGCAATCAAATTTACTTTTCTAATATCCACATAACAGCTTTTATTATTTCCTTTAACTATCTTCGCCAATAATACCTTTCCAATTGTATTGAAAATTTATATAGAATTGATCAAATTTGTACATATTTTTTTTTATTTATGCAACACAAATTATCATTATTTCATTATATTCGTTGCTAAGTGCGAATCAGTTCATTGTACAATGGAAATGTCGGTAAAAAACAAACAAAAACAAAATATTGCAATTTTTATAGATAAATACTGCCATTGTTTCAATAATAAAGATAAATATATTTATTGCATATTGAACATACGTAAATGACCCGAGACTTTTGAACGTGTTCACAAACTATAAACAATAATATTTACAGCTTTAAATGGACGAAGAAAGGTCGATAGTTCTTTGACATTCATTTTTTTGAGCTTGTTTACAAATGCTTGTATACAATTTTTGTTCACTGTTTTCCATATTTTTTATGTAAAACCATCTATCAGAAGTAAACACATAATATATTGTTTTTTACTTCTTAAAATTGGTTTGATTTCAATATAATTTGTTGTTATTTAATATTTGATTATAATATTTTGCTTATTATGTTTACACGTGTTTTTTTTTTCATTCGCACTAACGTACTTTACTTTCGTACAAACGTACTCTTTTGATTATCATATGAGAATTCACATGCAATGTACGTTAATTCGGTTAAAGTGTTATAAGTAATCATGTTCGTATTATCGAAAGAATGTTAACTGAACATTTATTATATCAGTTTTTGATAATCTATTGTTATTATTTTCAAAACTTTGGGTGGATTTAAACTTTTCAAGGATTAAGTCATTTCATTATTTATTTATATTATCCTGGAAAGTGTATGGATCAATAATACAAATATTATTGTTGTCATTTCGTTGCGCCAAAATAAGTGTAATCGAAAACCGAGCCATTCGTTTCGTTTGTTTGTTTTTATCCTAATTTTGTTTTACTTTTTTTCGGTCTGCATTTGATGTTTGTCGTATTTCATTAACTGTGCAAATCGATTTTGGTAATTAAACGCGGGATCCATGCGTTCTAATCTGCACATTCGTTTTCCCTTTATATTTTCATTGAAATTATAGAGTTGTATTTATGCAGCTCGACGCAACACGATTGTTGTTATGTATAAAACAAATAACAAAAGTATTTATTTGAATTCAATTGAATGCACCGAAAACAAGGGCTCAAATCAAAAACCTACATTAATACGAGTTTATAGATAATTAAATTAATTCATTTATTTGTTTCATTTTTAAATAATCTAAAATATTAATTCTGAATTATTATATGAAATATGAATATATAATTTTCTTGTAAGCAAGGCTGGTTTACAAATTACAAAAAAAAACCGAAACCGGAACCAAACCGAAATTAACCGGAATTTTGAAAATTTGAAGAAGAAAAGGCAAGCACAAGTCTTGCGCAACTAACACAAATTAAAGTGACTAAAAAAGGATATTAGTGTAAACATGACTGAAGAAACATTACAAAGTATGTGTGAACTAATGATTAATTAATTTTTATTTCTTTTGTATTTTGAATTTTATAATTGAAAACAATAATAAGAGAATTTGGCAAATACAATTAAATCAAAATTAATTTCAACCGGAAGTGAACCGAAATTTTTAGACGAACCGAAACCGTATCTGGAACATTAAACATTTACTTGGAACGTAACCGTAAACCGGAACGAAATTAATTCCGGTTCGACTCTCTGCTACTAAGTAATAAAAAAAAATCATAGACGAAAACTTTTCCTCTTTTCAAATCATCCTTAGTTCTTCGACTCTAAGGAAATGTACGTTGTCTTATCTTTTAACATTGTACATCATAATCAAAAGGAACTAAATTTTGATTTCGCTAAAATAATGCTACAGTTAGACAAGTTGACAAGAAAGTATAAAATCATCTTTAAATAACGACAATATCTAGTTTATAAGAAAAACTTCAAAATGAAATCATTTTTTTATACAAATGTGTATACTTCTCCACTTTGTCAATGTTTTTACTAAAGTAATGCCAAAGTGGACAAGTATATAAAATGATTATTTAAGGATTTATAAAATTAATAGGAATGAATCTGTAGATGTTCCAACATCAAAATTTACAATATCTGCTGCATTCTGTAGATGTGACTTCTCCAAGGTCATCTTACAATAAACCAAACGTAAAATCGCAAAGCAAACAACCTTGTAAAACTCCTCTGTCTCAATAAATGGCGCATTACGACCATCGAAACGTAATCGACTCGTATCACCTTCTGTGTTTGTGATTTTTTTTCGTACAATGAGTTCATTTTTATCGGAACTTAATTCGCAGTCGCCCGAAAATATACATTGTGCGACGCACGAACGCGTGTTCTCGCAAACCTCCCCCCCCAGCATTACGTAACATTTCGGGACGTTATGCAATCAATGGCCGTTCGGTTCCGCCGCGAAACCGTCGCGCCGCGAACGAAGAAAACGAATTGTTTTAATTATTCCGCGCCAAACAAATGCACCATTCGTAAAATCGATTTCGCTAACTGTAATTTGTTTCTTTGTTGCTCTCTCTCTCGGCACTTACGTAATTGCAATCCGGAAAATCTGTCGAGGACGTGTGCATATCGGTAATGCAACGTAAATTACATCGTTTAAGGAATTTACGAAATAGACGCTTTGTATTACTCATTTTATTTTACTTTTTTCTTCTTTGCATACAAGCATTTGTACCCTATTTTGAAAAGTAATTGCGTAACAATTGGTGCATTACCATCATCCAAAGGTCGGGATCATGCGCATTTTCTGCTTGGGACAGTGCCCATGATTCAAACATTTAAGATTGAGTCATATACATTTAAATAACAAATAAAAACGTGTACGTTTTTTCCATTTTTAAGAAAATTGATTTTTTTTTTAAATACCTCACATAGTGCGGGTTTCCACTTTAAACAATAGGCTTTTCTTAACTAATATAATTTTCTAATAAAACTTAGTTCAATGGGTGGAAAGAATTTGCTTACTTAAACTTTCTTATTCATTTTGTTTATAATTTATAATGAATTATTGTTTGTGTTATTGATATATCTTTATAAACATAAGTTATGTTAAACGACTAATCAAATATTGTATGTATACAACGAAGTAGAAATTAGTGAAATTTCAAACAATTTGTAAAACTTCTCCACAACAGGGAATATGATATAAACAGGCGAATGGTGAAAGTAATGGTAATAAATAACAATGTATTAAAGAACGGACAGTTACCAGATACATCACACTAGAAGATGTACTATCTCTTAGTTGTATGTAGAAAATAATGGAAAATATGATTAATTTCTTTTTCTTAGAATTAATTTAGTTTGTCCTCTTAGTTATTATATATATATATAAAAATCTTTAAAATGTAAGTTAATAATTGAATTTTATTTGTTTAATCTTTTAAGAAAGTTAAGCAATGGATGGATGAGATTATGGTAACTTTGTCAACTAATATAATTCTTAAAGATTTAATAACTGAAGAAAAAGCTACAGAAACTAAGAATGATTAATTTTCATAACTTACGAAAGTTAAGCAACGGATTGGTGATCGTATCTTTTAAATGTAAAACTTATTCAGTTTTTACTATAGGTGCAACAATAGAATAAGTAAGATAGCAATGAATTGAAAACTGTTTTTTGAAGTTATGAAAATTAAGCAACGAATAGGTGATAATAACCTTTATCTTAAATATGTGCCACAATAGGATAAGTATGATCACAATGAATTAAAAACCTTTTAAACAACTTACGAAAGTTAAGCAACGGATTGGTGATCGTATCTGTTAAATGTGAAAATTATTCAGTTTTTACTATAGGTGCAACAATAGAATAAGTAAGATAATAATGAATTGAAAACCGGTTGTATAAGTTATGAAAGTTAAGCAACGAATAGGTGATAATAACCTTGTAAACTTAAATTGAAAAATCATTCAGTATTCTTAAATATGTGCCACAATAGGATAAGTATAATCACAATGAATTGAAAACCTTTTGAACAACTTATGAAAGTTAAGCAACGAATGGGTGATTGTCACCTTGTGACAGTTTACATAATTTAAACGGGAAAAATCAATGTTTGCTATACAAATTCTTAAAATATTCAATAATATAATAAAAAAAAAGGTGTGACAGCGGAATAAGTATGATCGAATTGTTAAATTAATTAGGTGTAAAGGATCGAGATTAGCACTTGACTTGTTTTTTGTAGTTTCAAGGGTCGCGTGGTACTATTTAAAGGATTTCGCAGAGGATATAAACGAGATAAAGAAATAAAAGTGCCGGAGACCAGTTTGTAATCCCTCGGATTGGCGGTCAGGGGCCCGGAGAGGTGAAAATACCGCCGCCCTCCGGTGGGCACACGCAAAATCGGATTATGCAAAAATCTTGTTTTACTCTCCCTCTTTCTCTTTCTCTCATTCACTTGTACGCTCTCTTCCTCCTTCTGCAAAGTTGTGCACTGTTTTTCTATCTCTTTCCCTCCCTATCGTTTCGTTTGTCCGAGGTTATGCAATTAATTCTGCGTGGTTCTCCTCGTCTTCGGCTGCTGGTACCACTCCTCCTTCACCTCCTCCATCTCCTCCTGGTTCGGTTTGGTCTGCGAACGAATAAAATGCGAGTTTTAGTTATTTTGATTAGGTAATGGTAAGGCACTGGATGTGTTGGTGATGCGAACGCCAGACGGCCGATGGCAGTTCAGCTAGTTAACCTTGGCGGGCGCATTACGGCCTACTGGGGGGCCGTGGGGGGAAGTGAATAGGGTGCATCGTCGGGTGCAACGGGCCTAGCATGGTCAACTGGGGGGACCTTGCTCTGGCCCTGAATCCACTTATGCGAATATAACATTTCATAAGCGCGAACATACACACACAAACACACGCACGCACATGCACACGCATAGCTATATAAATACACACATGCATATTTCTATATACATATACACACACTTATATATAATATACAGAGGCGCGATTCAACGAGCGCGGAATGACGTAAATATTTGCAAAATTCCGATAGACAGTACATGAAATGTTCACATTTACCAACTACCAATTAGCTAACTGAGAGTTTGAAATACCGATTAAAATTTTAGACTCAAATACACACAATTCATACTAATTTATGACATGGTATACATATGATGCATATTATATACGAATTATCAAAAAATATATCACAATATCTTCATCATATGCGAATTGTAATGAAGATTTTACAGTAATTAAATGTGTACTAAAATTTACCTTTTTAATATTTTATAAAATATTAAAAAGTTTTTTATGCGTATTATATACGAATAATATCAGAATATCTTCATCTCATGCGTATTATACACGAGAACACATTTTATTGAAGATTTTTAAGCAATTAAAATTGTAAATATTTGCAAAAAAATGTATATTTCTTGAATAAAACGTTGATTTTTCTTTTACTTTTTTTGCTCTTCTGTTATGGCTACAGGAGCAGAAAGGAAAAGCGTGACCTGAAATAAGGACCTTTTCTTTTCTTTTCTTTTAGGGCGTTTGCCACTCGAGCAAAAGGCAATGAAAGTTCAAGGATGAATTGGCGAGAAGGATTTTTATTTCTTTCAATAACTAATTAAAAGTTCCCACCCTTATTCGAATTGTACTCCTGTAAATTGGCCACACTTTCAAACCAACAACCAACTATTTTCTTCATCATAATTTTTATCAATATTAAAAAAAAAAATATATATATATATTTTAAAAGAAAATAAAATTGAACATTCAAGTAGATTGAATTCTCATTGCATAAACTGTGATGTAACGATTGGATATTATTCCATAGCTAATAGTAATGAGTAATTCTCGTATTGCATAACATTTAATATATCAGTAAAGAAGCAATCTCAACACATTAATCATAATAAAAACATAATGACAATTATAAAAAAAAATATCAATGACTCAACAAGTAATCAACGATTTGGAACTTAAATAATTACAATTTGTTTGTATCATAATTTGAAAAATATCTAATATTGAATCAGCTAGAAGCGTTAAATAAATTCATTAAACTTGTGCAAATTTAATCACAATTAAATATTTGTCATTAATCAATAATTTTTATTTATTACAATTTATATCATCTAATAGTAATAAATTATGATTCAACTGTATTTTAATTAAAAAAAATAATTAAATTTATATTTTTTTTTTTCATGAAAAAGTTCTCTATTTCGTTTCGTCACGTTTGTGCAAATCAAATCACAATGACTCACATAAAGAATTCAATTAATACGTCGATAAAAAATTAATTTACTATAATTAATTATTTATACGAAAGTCATTAATTACAAAATGACTCGATTTTAAAAAGAAAAAAATAAATTATTAGAAATAGCTACGAAATCATTGTTAAAACGTAGGCAGTATTTTTGTTGTTTTTGTCCTATAAAGTTTGTTGTGTTGAATTATGATTCCTGTAACAGAAATAAATATTCTACATTCTGTAATATAGTATTAAACGCATGGTTTCATACCAAATTTATTCCATTACAAATACATGAAAAAATGTAGGTGACCTGATTACCCAGGTATGTAATAAAGTAGATATGCAATATCTATCTGGTTATGTAATATGTAGTGTTGAAGGAAATACAAGTTAATTATTTTAATTACTCAATTGGTGGGTAATTGAAAGAATCTAAATTAGTAGGTTGAAAGAATTTAGTTTGTTGACTTTACTTTCATTTGTGTATAATATTTATTTACATTAATATTGTTTAAAAAGGTAAATGTGCACATTTACCAAATAAAAAAAATATTTCATGAAGTATACAGACAAATTCTAAAGATTGTGAAGTAATAAATTGCAGGTAATAATTTGTTTCTTATATTAAAATTGGGAATTATGCACATTTTCCAAGTACAAAATTTATTTCCTAATGTATACAGACAGATTGAAAGTATTAAAAAGATGAAGTCAATATTAAACAAATTGTTTCTAATATTCAAATGTATGAAAATTGCAAGTAATATTTTTTTTTCTATATTAAAATTGGGAAATATGCACATTTGCCAAGTACAAAATTTATTTCCTGAAGTACACATACAGATTGAAAGTATTATAGAGATAAAGGCAGCATTAAATGAATGATAATTACAAATAACAATTTGCTTCTTATATTTAAATTGGTAAATGTGCATATTTATTATGTAAAAAATATGCAACTTTAGCAAATAGTATACATTTTCTCATGATTCTATATTTAAAATTTGAAATGAATTTATTAAACAGATTGAAACCGAGATATAAACTTGTGTTGATGGCTTTAAATTGCAGATAATTGTAGACGGTTATGCAATAGCGGTTCCATGTACGTGCGTCCGAAAAAAATACGGAGGGTGATGATGATATTATTCATAAAGATTGCAAAGGCTAAATAGGAAACACAAAGGAGCGCGAATTTAATTCAAGGCTAACGAAGGTCTGCGCCACAAAGATATATAATAAATGGTTCCATGTAAAACCGCGTATATGCAGTTTCGCATTCAATTATGTTCTTCGGTTCCTGCTGTCTGCAGCTATGCAGACTAAATCCAATTCGGATGGCCGCGGCGCGCCGCGCGCGGTTATGCAACGCGTTTTCCTTCGAACCTGGTCAGAGGTCATCCGCGACCGATCGAAACAAAGAGATTATATTAACATTATCTGATTCCACCGAGCACCTCTCAAGGACAAGGCGACTGGTAATTATTACGGGATGTCCTTTCTTTCAATCTCGCGGGATGACGATTTTCGGGGACCGCACTGTTTATAGATCCTTTGTTCCTCGTGTCCTTAATTCAAACTTTCAGTATTCTTACTAAACGATACACTTCAGAAATTAATGTTGCTGCATATATTCATCTACATAAGTAGACTAAATTTATAAAGATGTGACGTAACTAATATAAAATTAGTACACTTTTAACATGTATAGGCGTTAAGGTATTTGTGGGTCCTAGGATAGAGGGTCGTTTACTTAACTTATCAACAAAATTTGTATTATACTATTTTTGTTCGTGGGTCCCAAAAATTTTCGTGGGCCCTAAGCACTATTCTTAATCTGTTAATGCAATATACTCGTCCAATGTTCTATACTATTGTCCTTTAAAATTATTCACTTTTCTACTCTTTGGTGTTCATATGAAATAATTACATACTTGGTGACGAGTGTTTATAACGTATTTAACAAGGTGAAATCATCTCATGACTATTATTTCTGGATATAGCACAGAATCTACTTCTAGTCTTTATGTCTTCCTTCTGATCATCACCTTAAAATGATATACATTCACGTATAACCCGGTTAATAGGTTACGTGTAGTATCAAATTGCGTTGTATGAACTCTTGTTATTGCTGTACTCCGCATAATATACAGTCGATTCCGTTTAATCGGGACAAATATACTAGCGGAATCAACTGTACTTCTTAATAAAATCTGCATGTTCTATCCATAGAATAACTAGATAAAGTAAAGAATAGCTATATAAAGTAATAGATATTTTAAGAAATAACTAATAATTATATTGAATAATGGTTTAGCTATAATAAATATAATAAACTTTCTTGTTTCATTGTAATGAAATAATAACGCTAATGAGAGAAACGCGCTGTTTCAGTAGTAATAATTGTGTTTTTATGATGCTTGCAGGATAGTTTCAGAATGGTCGACGAGAGGGAAAGTTAATGGTGGAAAAAAAAGACGAGAGAGAGAATAATATGCTTCGGAGTAAGGGGACAAGGGCGACGTTATGAATGAGAGAGGTTGTAAGTCCTGAGCTTCATTCACACCTAAGGGCGGATGAATGGAGAGCCGCCGAGTGAGGTAATAATAATAATATGTACGTAGGAAAACAAAAAGCATAAATAGAAGACGATAAAAAAAGAGCAGCATGTATATAAAAGAAAATAAATAAATAAAATGAGTCGAGTGCGCGCGTTGTGCAAGGAGTAGTTAAAAGTTCTTTGGCTCATCTATTTGCAGAATATCAGTCAGCAATAAGCAACTAAAAATATGTGCTTTTATAGCTCTGCTGCAGTTGCGACTTTTATTTCATAAGTCAATAAACTGCGTGCACCGTCCATTGTTTTACTTTTAATGCGATGAAAAGCAAAAAAACGTATAATACAGTCGATTCCGAAACACATCGGGACTAGTATATTTGTCCCGATTAACCGATGTCCTGTTTAAGCGGAATCGACTGTATTAACAAAGGAAGCAATAAAAAGAAATAGAACTTGTTGCTTCGATTAGATAATTTGATTAGATACTGTTTTTTATTGTTATCCTGTTGAGTTTGCTGCAAATGTTTGGTCTATCTCTGTCTGACGTCCGAGTAGACAATGGGGATGGAGTGATCGGGCATGAGTCGACGGAATTCTTAAAATAATCCTTCCAAGGTTTCCCCCTTAGTCAAACACCTTTGTTATGAATATTTCTGTTGGAGGTCCTGACAAACGTCTGCATAAATCAGTTTTCGGTTTCGGACGAAGGAAACATAAGGAACATCTATATATATACTGACAAGTGTATAGATGTATGTATTTTGAGGTGAAAACAACAAAAACGTAGTTAGAGCAAGGACTCTCGGGGGCCCTCTCCTAAGAGGAGTGACTATCAAAAAAATTGTGTATATGCGAAATAAAAGTTATTTACATCGTTTAATCACGAACTGTCGGTTTTTATAAAGCCGGGTAATGGATAACCGCATGTAATTGGGTTGTTTTGCGATGCAAGTCACCTTGGAGTTATTTTAGGCGTCCTGCAATAATTTCAAATCCGTCTTCTGAATAACACTCACCTCCACATTTTATCCAAACAATGACCCCCGATGTCGGGTCGCCGTTTCCAAACTGAAAATAAACAAAAACACACACAGCAATAAAAAAAATGCAAAGAAACAACAACAAAAAAAAAAGTGAAGAAACAAGAATGCATAGAGCGAAAGACGCAGATGGGAATATCAAGAAACAAGAAAATATCGCGTCTGAACAACCCATGCGCATATTTTCGGACCCCGTCCTACATACGCGCATGGAACAAAAGATAAACACATTTCTCTCATCCACTGATCCTCCTTGCATTTTGTGATCCTTCTTTTTTTTTCGGTTTGTTGTTGGCCAGTAACCATTCTTCCAGTGCCAACTTTGCATACAAGTTCATTGCTTCTCTGAAAACGCGACGTCAGCGAAACTAGCCAATTAAGTAATTGTAAACGTGGACAAGCACCGCAAAATAAATACGCGGACAAAGAAAAATATAAAACAACAGTAACAAATGCATAGAGGACGTGGTGGGACGATGGAAAAGAAGAAGAAGAACGCACGCCGATTTACGTAACCTGTGGATGGCGAAATTACCCAACACCTGAATGTCACCTTTGCATTATGTTATTATATTATTTTTTTCCGAATCATCTATTCCACTCGGTTTCTAGAACAAAGCACTTGGCCAATAACTGTCCACGTTTCTAACTAAGATCCATAATTTATTACAAATTATCAAAAATTCTGAAAAAATTGTTATCTTAATACATATAATTCGAGGTTTTAACAATCTCTAAGTAATTCTTGTTTGAAAATCCATAATTTATTGCATCACAATCCTTTTAAAAAATGTTGGAAGAAATGTTATACTTCATTAGCACATTTTACAGTACTTGTTCTAAACATCATCAAAAATACTGAAAGAATTATTAAATCTTCTATTCAGCGACTATCTTTAATCTTAATTTCTAGTATTTGGTTCATACTATTTCTTTGGAATATCTTGAATAGGATATATTTATAAATAATTTATCCTTTTGACTACATTCTTTCATAGATTTCATAGTTTTGTAAAATCTTCAAAGGATTATTATACTAATACTTCCTAGGCACAATTACTTGTAAATTTGTTCCATTCTTGAAAAATGTAATACAAATACTAACATGCACAAATGATTAACTTTAAGTAGTTTTTCTTAATTAACAAAATTCTTCTTTAAAATGTTCAAAACCCTTCAATATTAAATATTTATATCAAATTATATATAAATATTTAATATTCTATGAAATTTTCTTACAAATTTGTATCATAAAAATGAATTGATTTAAGCATGATTATGTGAGATGTAGACTGTACTCATTGATGACAAAAGCATGCAAGAATCTTACAATTTGTAAATAATACTGCACGACATTAAACAAACACTCCGTCAGGATTCTCAGAAAAACTGCATATTAATAGTAATCTATTTGAACTATTAAAGGTTATTGTACCCTAAGATATAAAAATGATCAATCGATATCCGTCTTGTGTATTTCAAGTAAAATTAAGGTAATAACCATAGAATTTTTTTTTTAAAACACATAAAATCCTTAAACTTTCTTCTGTGAAGACGCTTGTCGGAGTTTTCAATCTGTCGAAGCATAAAATCATTTCTAAATATAAAATAGCAGATGGTGAGAGGTGGCTGTACTTCGAAACGTGGTTAGTTTTATAATCGAAACTTGAGTCCGAATCAAATCCTTCCGAGGATCAAATGGTATTAAGAAAATACAAACAATAAACAAAATGGCGTTTCCCCGAACTTACTTTATTTTATTCCCAACAGCTGACGGTTTGTTGGAAAGTATTACCATACTGCATTCCTGCAATATTTCTGTTTTAATGCACGTTTTTATCGATATTTTAAAGTAAATTTTCAAATCTATTAATAAGCTGAAGTTCTGTATCCTTATAAAAGCTGAAGCTTCCAAGTAAATCAAAGCTCTTCAAATTTATTACGTGATTATCTGAAACTGTTGGAAAACGATTAGAAAGATCATTAATCCATTTGCATGCGGGGACTTTCCTGCTAAATTAGTGAAACAATAGGTTACACGTAACACCGGAATTTCCAAATGACACGAAGTAAAAAAAAAAGAGTTTGTTGCTATTTACATAACTTTTTGCTAAATTAAGTAATTCCAATTTAATGTATCATTTCGTTTTGTGTCGTGTATTACTCATAGCTGTTCCAAGTATGTTAAACCAAAGCTTATTAACGCAATGCACATCCAGATAACATTGTTTGATCGTCTGCTTATTTTCTTGTTAGCAGAAAGACAACGAAACGCAACTCAATTCATTGTAAACGGATAAATTTTGAACAAAAAAAAATCTCTATAATTTATTAAAAAATAAACACATTTTCTTTAAATCCGAACAACGCACAACCTGAACTTTGTTTATTTAAGAGAACCATCGCTAGACGACAACATCCTTTCCAATTACGAGGAACACTTTGCATTCCCCCCTTTTTCGCTTCGTTTAACATCCAGATATATATTTTTTTTACCACCGTAATCCGCCGAATTTTGATCCATACACGAAAACGCAACGTTGTTTTATATTTAGTCCTGTTTAGTTTCCATAATATTTTGCTGCACTGCAATGTTTTTCATTCCGCTCCTCTTTCTTTTTTTTCGCCATCCGTTCTTCCTTTCCGCCGCTTTCGCTCTCATTTTAGTCTCTGCCTCTCTCGCATCTTGAATATTATCCAAAAATAATTCTGGCAGAAAATCAACAAGAAATTTGCTTATTCTCGGGAAAACTTGAATGATATGCAAGTAACGGGAATCGACGTTTTCGTTTTAAGACACTTCAAGAACTTGGGAAGGTCTTGTACAGGATTTGTGTTGCTATTCTAGTATTTCGAAGGTTAATTGGTGTATGTATGTGTGTGCTCACCACATTGTGGGGGCGGTTTTTTGGGAACTCGGAGCAATGGTTTTTCCCTTCCATAAATCATCAAACAAAATTACTAGTTACAATGCTTATTGTTCAACTTTGTTGCTTGGAATTGTAGGTAGCTTTGCCGAAATGCATTTACCTAGAATTTATTCATAATTATCATGTTTTAAACGAAATTTTTCTTGACAAAAAAATAGTAAACATATGTGTTGGCAGACAAGTGTATAATTATTTTAAAGATGAAAAGGTCACAGTCAAAGTGACAAGATTCATCAGAAAATCACGTTTATAAAAATCCTGGAATGAGAAAAGTACATTTTGAATTCAAATATACGTTTTACACTTGCTACCAGATTTTATCCATTGCTGTTAAGGTTAATTATTTTTCATAAAAAGTTACGTAAAGGGAACAAAAGTTACGTAATTTTCGTGTAAAATTAAAATTCTATTCACTTTTTTTTCCAATTTCTTCAGCCCATAGCACTAGACCACAGCACGAAGATGTCAATATGCTCGTTGGAAAGGTGATACATTCAGCTTTCAACTGAGTGGTCGATCATGTAATTATCTTAAGGGGTTGTCGAGAAATTCCCGAAAGACTGAAAAAAAACGGGAAAATCGTCTATTCCCTGTTACGTAACAAACATTACGTAACTTTTGTTTTATAAAGAGTTACTTAAAGGTGGCACCTATCTTACGCAATCATAAAATGGAAAAAAAGTTACGTAATTTTCGTGAAAAATTGAAAACTCGAAAATCCTATTCACTTTTTTTCCAATTTCTTCAGCTCATAGCGAGCAACTGAATGATAGCACGAAGATGCTAGTAGGCTCATGAAGTATTCGGCTTTGAATCGACGATTATCTTAAGAGGTTTTCGAGACATTGACTAAAGACTGTTGTATTTTTTGATGTTAAACCTATTTTTTTGGATAGGAATTTTAAAAATCAATCAATGCGGGTTTCTAAAAAGTGTGTCGTAATGTTTAAAAGTTTGTGAACCACTGCTGTAGGTTATAAACATTAAATTATGTGAAGAGTGAGCGAATTCATTGAGGCATGTGTTACGCTATTGTGAGGCATTTAATGGATGGAGACAATGGCACTTTGTATAACTACACTTGGAACCAATGATGGTAGAAATTACATGGCTTATTCAAAGAAACAGGACTAATGGAGGATACCGTGTACCGAGAGCAGATAGCGAATTGTGACTCATAGAAAACGATGCTCTGTGAATCATGTAGTTGCTTACTAGATTGACCATTACTATAATTCACATAGACATAATTTTTGTATTCTTATAACATGGAAGCTATTCGAGTATTGGAAGTTATAATTTTATAAACTTAATGTTTACATTTGAAATTTGTATTAGAAGTGAATTGGGAAAAGTCATCTTCTTGGTAAACCTTGTAGAATTTTGGTAAAGTATAGTTACAATTGTATTGATTGATTGAATGTTTAAACTTTCTTTTAAATTGGTTGAAGTGGAATGTGAGATGTTATGTTCTTGGTAATACTTGTATATAATTCTGGGTAAAAGATGGATAAAATGTTATTATCTGATTATGAACGCTTTATGTTTTGAAATTAGTGGAAGCCTCTATTTGGTATTATAAAGTATGAGAAGAGTGTCGCCAAGCATCTTGGTGGGTCTAATTATGTGGAAATAAATAGCGAGGAGAGAGAGGACCCAAAGCCGAGCCTCTGGGAATCGTCCGGCTGCGACCTCGACGGGGTCCGTCCCGCATCGTTTTTTGCGCGTTCTCCGAGTGCAAAAGGTCATTGGATTCGATTCGGGACCGAGACCCGACGTCCAGACGTGTTTCTGTTTGTAATTTCGTTTCCTCCCGTTTGTTTTTCTTCTGCGTTTCCGACGAAATTTCATGTAGGAAAAACCGTGCGGATAATTTCCTGCAGCAGGCTAACAAAAGCGTGGGTGGAGGCAATGAGAAGACTATCAGGGCTACGAGCCTATATGCTATGTTGTATACTTTCGAAATGATGTGATGTGGAGGAGATGTGGCGGCGGGTCGCATTGGGTCGGGTCGTCGCGGTTATTCGCAGGAGAATGAATCGAAGCAGGATGGAGGCCCAAAAGGACGCAGGCGCGACTTGCTCGCCTCCTCCGTCTGCTTTCAACGGCAATAACAGGGTCAATGTCTGATTGACAAATAGTTTATTCGTCAAGGTCGCGGATGACGTCATCGCGCCGTCGACCGCCGGTGCAGCGCCGTCTACACGATTCAGACGGGGGCGGCGGCGGCGGCGGTTATTCAGAGACGGAGACTGAATAAGAGGAAGAGGAGGAGGAGGAGGCGGCTGCGGCAACAGCAGCAGCAAAAGCATACCGTTTTCTTCCTCCGCCGCCATAAATCCGAAGCGATCCGTCGCGTTTAAATTAAATGACATCATCTTCCCGCCACCGTCAATTCCCGCCAATTAAAGACGAATTCCCATCAGGACAAAGGCGGGGTGCATCGAAGAAACGAAGGACGAAAGCAGCGCAAAGACCGAGCCGAGGACTGCGAAGGCGGTGGTGGCGGCAGCAGAACAAAAACAGAATGAAAGACAACAAAAAAAACACACACAAAAGAAAAGGACTCGTTCACCAAACTGAAAATAACGATTTCTCGTCCTTCTGATTCCTTATACTCATTCTTCCATTTTCTGCATTGTCGAAAACAACTAACTGTGTGGATATTGTTCTATGTGCATAACGTTATACGTAAACATTTATAATCGAACGTCGACCCAGTCGGGCGAAATGCAGACGCAAACAACAATAATTGCATATTTTCGCTATTGCCCCTCGTTCATTCGCATAATCCGTGCTTCTTTTGTTGCCGTTTCTTTTTTATTGTTGTTGTTGTTTTTTTCCGCTTTGCTGTTTGTTCGCTCCGTCCTGCTTGTAATTACCAGTTTTTCAACTCCACGCATCGCAAATAAGGCAGTCCTTGTACGATGATAATTCGTTCAGTCTGATTTAGGTGGTCGTCTAAGGTCCTGCCTGTTGTCCTTGATAAATTTGATTTTGTACCTTTATCTATCGTTACAAATGTACCTTGATCATACATTCAATAGTTATATAACCATATAATCCATTTACATTAAGATACTTTGTTCCAATTATAAGTTTCATAAGAAATAAACAATAATAGTTATAATTTGTATCACCATGTGTAACAGTTTTTAGTTAGAAATTTGATAAAGTATTCTCTTAATCTAATATTCCAGACGTACCTCCTCATAAATTATGTAAATACATATTTATAACATTATAACTTATGAATGATTTCAACATTAGTTTTAATTGCATGTTAGATAAGAAATAAACAATTACGTTTAAAAATTGTACATTAAATTACATATATTTATATAAAAATATACTTATATTTTTACTTTTGATGTTTCTTATGCAATTCTCAAAACCGCATGCGGCTCTTCATTGTGTTAAGTGCGGCTCTTATAAAAAAATTATAATCTATAAAAAAAACTGCTCTAATCAATAGACAATATATTTCTAATATTGATATGTAGTTACATAATCCACAAACTTATTTATATTATATTATCGAGAAATTCACAAATAAAAATTCCCTGTTACTTAACGAACATCACGTAACTTTTGTTTCATAAAAAGTTGCGTAAGGGTAGTGATCAACTTATTCAATCATGAAATGCAACAAAAGTTACTTAACTTATTTATATTATATGTTTGTATTAGCAATATACAATTGTCCTTGATAATTCCAAAAACAGTAATTTGTACTATCAACAGTTATCAATAGGAATTACCTTTGACAATGTATACATCATTACCTTCATCTAACATTGTAGATATACCTTGCTCATACATCAAGTAAACATATAATTATTGCATTTAAATATTCGTATGAGCAATAAACAGTTGTCCTTGATCCTTCCATGAATAGTTATGAATTGGAAAATACACTAAAAATTGATCAGACATACATTTATGACAATTATATATTCATTGTAAAATTCATTATGAACATATGTTGCTATACAAATCACCAATCCAAGTATGTTGCTTAACTGTCGTTAGGGTTTGCAGTAATTCCTCACGATAGTCCAGTTTAAAAGTTTCAAAACAAACTAAAATTTAAAGAAATTATCCACAAAATAATATTTTTATAGATTCTTATATACAAAATTTACTTCTTCATCAAAAATATTGTTAAGATTTGTTTAGTGGTTTTAGTCTCAGAGTATATTTTTTGTTTTCAATTATTATTAGCTTTTTAATCATGTAATTGTTTTTAAATTTTTTGGCTAACCTCAGCTTCCTGTATGACGTCGTCCTTGAAAATTCTACCACTGCACGTTGCAAAATTCATCATGTTACATATGGTTAATGCACAGACGCATAAAAGACCTTAACTTCCTCTCGCTTCTATATATTATATATAAATAAAAAAAAACAATTACAGTCTACATATGAATAATACAAGTATTATTCATAACTTCCACAAAACATCCGGACGAATAATTGTAAATATTTAATAAAAGTTAACAAATTCATTCAAGTTTTTTGTTTTGACTCATTAATAAAATAAATTTGATTATCAAAGTTATTCAACTCTTCACAAGAAAACTAAAAAAAAACTTACAAATTATTCAATAAAATAATAATCTAATATCAAAGGTTTAATATTCAAATTAAATTTCCCGGATTTAAGAAAAAACGTGAAAACTCGTCGGATCCCAACGAAATAGCGATTTTTAAGAAAATTCTATTTAATATTTTTCCAATTTGAACAGCTCGTAGCAGGCGACAGCACGAAGATTCCAATAGAAAATCTTTTCCCTGTTACTTAACGAACATTAAGTAACTTTTGTTTCATAAAAAGTTGCGTAAGGGTGGCGACCAACTTATTATAACTTATTATATAAAAGTTACTTAAACTCGTCGGATTTCAACAAAACAGAGATTTTTAAGAAATTCTTATTCACTTTTTTCCGATTTCTGCAGCTCGTACCAAGCGACTCGGCGACAGCACGAAGACGCTAATAGGTTCGCTGAAAAGGTGAGAAATTAGGCTTTGAATTGAGTGGTCGATCATGTAATTACCTTAAGTAGATATCGAGGAATTCATGAAAATCTAAAAAAATCGGAAAAAACGATACATAACGAACATTATGGAACTTTTGTTTCATAAAAAGTTGTGCAAGTTTGTGTAATTAAGAAAAAAACACACTCAGTAATAGAAACCATTAAATATGTCGATGAATTAAGAGTATACAAAAAAAATATAATTCAAATAAACGTTTATAATTGTATAAAGACAAGTAGATTTGAGTGCAATTACAAACAGGACAGTGACCCAAGAGTTTTTTTTTTGCGACTGCACACACTCTGTAATATTATATCATAACAAGTCTATAGCACTAAGTGCAATAAAAGCACTTACACTGCATTCGCAATTATTTAATTCCATTTAAGATGTTACGCAAGATTGTTGCAAAGTAATGGTTCCAGTCATCAGAATCATCGAAAGAAAGACTATAAATCTGAGCAAATCCTGTTGCTAATTTCGGTAAACTTTACTTACACCTATTTTAATCCGAGTGGATGAAAGAAGCGAATTTATTCTAGATGTTTGGTCTGTGACTAAGTGCTATAATTCTCGGCCATTGACCGTTCGTTTGCATACGTATATTTTTCATTTCTGCAATTGGACACATTTTATGTGTAACATTATAACATAACAAAGAGTGCAATGAAAAATAGAAGAAAGAACACATGAGTTTATAGATTGCGTATGGAATTATTGAATTCGAATGTTATATGATATTGTGTCTAGACGGCCGTGGCCGTGAACCAGTGTTCTGTGGTATTTAATAAATATGTATATATTCTCCTTGTGCAACATTTCGAGAATAATACACAAGATGTTTTCTTTATTAACAGGTGTTCGACCTAACAATTTTATTTCTTCTATTTAAGAACGTTATGTTATTGAATAACAAATTATATTTGGGAAAAATACAAATTCAGAAAATTTACTGAAAATAAATGAAAAACTTAAAAAAGCATAAATTTACAATAATAATATATATATTTTTTTCTTTATTAAAAAAAAGTATGAATAAACTTTATTTTTCTGTCTCTTAATTTTAGTGTAAAATTAGTGAATAATAAAGTTTTGAAACGAAAGTTTTGTTAAAATTGAAAATTTAAATAAATATTTTCGAAAACAAAACAGTTTTAATGCAAATTTCGAATTTAAGAAACAAAATGTTTACATTGTTACAGGTGTTTCACCTTACTAAATATTTTTTTAACAATGTTAATTTTATGTTATTGAATAACAACCAACATTTCGAAATTATTGTCATTCAATAATTGAAATAACATTACAAATTTTGGGAATAATACTGTTTCACAAAAACACAACAATTTACATTCAAAAATAATCAATAAGCAATAATTATACAATAAGTTTGAAGTTACTGAATAAAAATCAATTTTTATTCAAAAATAGATACAATATTTTCAATTCAAAAAAGTTTGTGTAACTTTCTTGAATAATTATAATAACCTTTAATTAAATACTAATTCAATAATTGGATTAAAAATAATAAATTACTTATAAAAACAAAATAAAACTTTATAAAACTAGTATACAAAATTGTTTATCTTACGCGTGTTAAGAAGATTAAGAGTGAAACAATTACGTAATATACGTTTATTGGATTATTGTCTAATACAGAATGATGAGCAGAAGGACGTTGACCGATGCTTCGTTTTTTTTGCAACTCCATACGTTTTATTTGTAACATTATAACATAGCATGCTGTAATATTTAGGTGCAGCGAAAGCACTTGCGTTTGCGATTCGAATTATTAATTTTTCGATGTCATAAGACATTCTTCTGTTCCATTTAACTACAACAACGAAAAAAGGGTGTCCAGTTTCACTTTGTCAACTATTTCATATTTCGATATAATTATAAATATTCAAAGACTATTGACCTCTTATACAATTCCATAAAATTTCCTTATTTTTCTTATTGATGAATTTATCATTTCTTCATTCTTTTTTCTTTATGTTTATTTACATTTAATTCTTTAAAAACTTTGCATTATTTTTTGACGATTTTTCACTACAAAAAAATTGTAGATTTTGTTTTATAATAATTATATAATATTATTTTCATGATTATATACTATGTACTGAGTACTACATACTTATATAATTTGTCGAAGATTTCTTTATATTAGCTTAAATTTATTACATAAAAGTTTATATAATAGTTTTATATCATTTTCCTACAATAACTCAACGTTGTTTTGTATATAGCTTATACTGTATTCTCTTCGGAAAAAAAATACTTAATACATAAATTTCCATGATTTTATATTTATTTAATATATTTGTTGCACACAATTATGACCTATGTATAAACAGGACAAAAATTGACAAAAATGATACAAGTTTCCCAAATGTACATATAAAAAAGTTTTTTTGGAAAGTTTGAATTCTGGTCAAGTCAGTCCCTTTTCTCGGTGCTTGCAGCAATAGGGTCATAGTTTATCACAGATGGACAGAGAAATAAATGAGGTTCAGCATATGGACCTTCAGCCAAGTCGATGGACAGTGTTAAGGATAGCAGCAGATTCACAGTCAAAGGAAATAGTGGAATCGCAGAGCATCAGTATACTACTGAAGTTAACCTAATCAATCAAATCATCATAATGGTAACTATCCACCCGGAAAGATTATCCATTTAATGTCAACCGCGATCTTAAATTTACTCAACAACATAAAAACTTTACATACTTTATGGCATAACAAACAAATCATAATGTAGGACTTGTAACGTGTCGCACGATATATTTATATTTCATTTAATTTTAGTCTTATTTATATTTTCTATAAATTTTGTTATGTAAAGTTCAGTTATAAGTAATGTTATCGTGGGCAGGAAGGCGCCGGTCTGCAATTCTCTTGCATTATATCTCCGGTTTATTTTGTATGTGGTAACACTATCAAAATACACCAATTGCACAACACGTTGATAAGCAGAATAAAAATATCACTTTTGTGTACTTAATAATAATTAATCACCAATGAATTACCTAATTAACAATCATCAATGAATTACGTAATAGTTTAACCTTATATTATCCAGATTAAATAACTATTGATGTTAGCAAGTTACTTCTTTACTTAAAAAATCATGGGTATAGTCTATATTCTTAGTAGAGTTTAAGCTTAAGAAATTAACAAATTGATTCTAGGTAACTTATCTATTAACAAAAAGTGCGCATTATAAACGATTTTTTATGAAAATATATTTAAAAATTTCATAATGTTTTACAACGTCAAAATACAAATACAAATTTATTTGAAATGTGTCCAAGAAAATCCACTCAATGCATTTCTAAAAATATATATGATGTAACATTTATGTTCTAAATAAATCACTTTGAGTATTTTATGTTAATATTTAAATTTACGTATTTAACCCCACATAAACTGTGAAACAAGTAAGCAAATAAAAAGAAAAGAAAACATGCATAATTCCGTTGTATTTTATGTCTAAAGATTGACTAATTTGTTGGCATTACCAGGTAACGCGTTAGGTAATAATGCATAAGTTTGTAGAAAGGAAAGAATGAAAGAAACAGATATAAAAGAAAAAAAAAGATCAGGACGGAGGAGTCGTCGATAATCCGAGCACGTCTTTGAATGGTAAGTGGTTTACGTAGATGCAAAAATCCTCTTTACAATATAAGACACCTGTAAAGAAAATATTCAAATCCTTTTGATCATCTCTGGACGTGTTTGGGAACGGGCAAGTCTTTCAAATAAATAAATAGAAAAAAAAAAGCTCTGACCTTTCAAAATAAATTACAGTAATAATGCATTACATTGAATATGTATCAATTCTGCACTGAACCGTTGCTTTGTTTATGTTTATGTTTTCGTGATTTACGAGATATATTTACAACGGGTTCGCTGTGTTATGCAAAAAAAAAGTTTCAGCGAAATAATTATTCGATATCCAATAAACAAACTGTGTTTACTTCGATTGCAACAAATAAATGTATGCGTATATAAATGAGGAAATATAATGTATGTCTGATTGCGTATGTAAATAATACTTTCGGCGATTTGATAGGATTCGTAATTTCGGAGAAATTCGATGTCAGGCTCCAGTTATTATGTAAGACAATGCCGTTTCCAGGATCGCACTGCTCCTATTAGATTCATTTTCGTGAATGTTACGTATAGTTTCACGAGATTCCTATTTTAGAATTGTTTACTGAGAGCGAACATATCGGCTGTGACAGAAGCACTGTTCCATATATATTATATATAGCAATGATGTTTGTTACGTAAGATGTGTTTCCTTCGGAATACAGCGTTTCTATCTAATTAAATGACATTACGTCTCAACCTAATAATGAAAATTTAGATAAATCAATTATTATAACGTCTGTATTTTATAGAAACCGGACTAATCGAGAAAATAAACATAATGAAAAATAAAAAAAAAATAATTAAAATTGAAAATTTTCAAACTGAGCTATAGTGAATCCGGATTAATCGAAACCGCTGAATATATTTTTTTTAATAATATGTTAGAATTATTTTACTAAACAGCGGTCATTAGCACTTTGTAAACAGTTTTATCAAGCAGTAAATATTATCTTACTGAAGACTTTTATTTGTTTTTTCTTGCGTTACTGAACATATTCACATACAAAAAAAAATCCCCATGATAACATAGCAGCTACTGTATGGAGCATTTATATGTTTGAGTTTCAATGATGGAGATAAACAGTGTAAAAATAGTACTTAATCGATTGATTAGGGTTTTAGTGTTAATGTTCTATTTATAAGACGCCCGCTGATCGTTACAACAGTTATCTTTGTTTTGGATAATTGTTTATTTGCGTATACACATTCTTATGTAATCAATCGGTACGTGCGACTGCGGACGAAATGCATGCATCCTACAAAGGATTCCTACTTACTATAAAGGCACTATACATATTATCCGGATATTCAGTATTGTCGTTTGAAACTGAATATAAACGTGTTTTCCATTGAATTATGACACTTGGAGAGTAGTTCACATAATAAGTCTAAAAAAAGTCTTAAAGTTTAAGAAGAAGTTTTTGTTTAATTATCTAATCTTGAATCTACATTAAGAATACATTTTTCTTTTTATTAATATTAATAATTTCATCAGAAATTAATTGATTGTCAAGTAGAAAAAAAATGTATGTCCTTTTTGATTTTTTCAAAATTCTAACACTAAAACTTTAATAACGATATGTAGGATAATAATTGTGTTTAATTATTTAATCTCCTTTAATCAACAGGTTTTAATTAATTAATATAAATTACCATATGACAATTAAATTTTTTTGGAATGAGACTTCAATTTTTTATAAATTTAAAAACCATTTAAGGCTGTGTGCATTTTTTGATTTTGTTTTTTTTTATGATAAAATTTTAATATTAACGATTTTTTTTAAAACTATTCCTAAAAAAGTGTGAACTTTTGTTTTTATTTAACATTTCGATCATTTCAAACATTGGAATAAAAAATTGTATAATTAAAATAAAAATTATGAAACAGTGATTTTTGTGTTATATGAATTTTACATACACGTATTGCATTTTATTCACGTCAATAGACATGCAAATATGGATTGAATTTTCAAGGGCTTTTCAAAATATAATAAAATGTGGCCCTTGGCATATAATTTCGCTAATTGCAGCACTATTCAATAAAAACAAAAAATATTCATATTTATTTATGGAAATATTGACATAAATCTGCATTTGTTTACTGACCAAAAAATAAATAAAAATTAAAAACATTCACAACAATTTTATAGACAAAAAAAAGTGCATTTAGTAAATTCGAAATCCGTTCGAGTGTGGCAAATAAATGCATACAACGTGGATTCATTGCAAAGAAAAAGAATAAAGGTTTTTATTTTTAAATGAAAAATAATAGAAATAAAAACAAGCGGGAGCTTTGAATTCGATGGGTCTGGAAGTAAAGAGCTCAGCGCCGTTTCATTGTCATTAGAAAATGGTAAGAAGAGAAGAAGAAGTATAAGAAAATGCACGTCTGAGGGAAAAGGAGGGTTCCTTTCTGTTTGTTTCTGTTTGCTTGCTTGCCTGAGAAGAAAGATTACACCGTATTGTATGCATAATAATGCAAACAGCTTTCTAATAAATTTATCTGCATGTAGTTTGTTATTTTTTTTAGCTCTCCTTCGGCTGTTTTCTCTTTTATCATTTACGTGTGTGCGTGTATATGTATACATATATATATGTGTGTGTGTGTTAGTGTGGAGTGCAGAGAGGAGAGAGGCTTTGGCCTAGAAATAGCATCAAGTTATCGTAATAAATATAATAACCAACATATAATTAACTCTAATATCTTTACTACTATACTTCACAATATGGGCTAATAGATATATAATAATAAACAGAAGATAATATTCCAATGAAATAAAACAAAGTGATTCGAACAGAGGCGTTCCCGGGGCCCCGCGAAATTTGGGGCCCTCAAATAATGTTAGTTACCCTCCGCTCTCACAATTATTTTTTTTTATGTATTGAGGGCCCTATTTCATATTTATGCAAGGCGCCTCAAAATCCAAAGAACGGAACCTTTTTTTTTTGTTTTTCCTCTTTTTATAAACCTGTTTCTTGTTGGAAACAAAGTTATTAGGAAAGACGAAAAATGTATTTTCCGCGAAAAATCCGATCGCGTGGGTGGTTTGTTTCGTATTTATTCCGTTTTCGTTTACATCAAACGTATTTTTAGCGTTAAAACGTCCAATTTGGTGTATCATTTATTCATTTGGTTCCTAGTAAAGGATTCAGCGAACGAAGCAAACCGGATGCGTGCAATTTTTATTAAACACGTCATATTATGGCGTCTAACTTTTGTATAAATTTATAACTTTCATTATTTTTCTTTATACTATTAAAAAAATCATTTATTAACTTGTTTATTTCACAACTAAAAAAATATAAAAGATCATTGTATTTAAGTAAATAATAAGTGCGTAGTTTACACAGCAAACCTCGCATTGTGCGGCTTCGATCAGTCCGGATATATAGTTGAAAATTAAAAAAGAAAATAATGGAGAAAATATAAATAAATACAAGAAAAGAGTCTTTTTTGTCATTAATACATTTTCTTTTTATACAGTTTAGTCCGGTTTCAAACATATACCGTACTATGCGAGATATTGCTGTTATTTAGTATTGCTTTATTAATTCAAGTTCATCGGTTGTTGCAAAATCGGGTCGCAGTCGAAAACAAATAAGGTTCAGTGGCCTCAGAGATTTCAAGTCCAAATTCTAAAGATTCTCTAAATTAGAAAGTCTTTCTCTACTATTCAATTCACCTCCGGCTCTCCATTGCGCGTGATGTAACAATTACTGCATCTTCAATCGTTTTCTAATTGAAATCACATTCTACTACAAAAAAATATCTTTATTTAAAATTTTATTTTATATAATTTTGTATACTAATTTTTTAAAATTGATTTTTATTTTGCTCAATTAAAATTTAGTTTGTTTAAAATACTAATTAAAATAGGTATAAAATCAATACTTTATGAAGAATTATCTCATATTTTGTATCATTAACAAAAATAATTTAACCTTCGATGGATTTCTCCGTTGTTTTGTTATGTTTGTTACAGCATGCGTATTTTTAATGCGTTGTTAATTGCTTTATCAATGCCTTTATTTTATTTATACCTTGTAATCAATTCCCATTAAATTGTGGACTCAATTTTATGTTTGAGTATTTTATAATTGGCTTCTATCGATTGTAATACTTAATTACATCATTAAAGACTTTTAACTACGCACTACATCCCTAATTTCAGAGAAAAAAAATTCTTAAGAAAACAACACATAAG